>NC_134041.1:11234606-11329616 GCF_965140245.1 Athene noctua | reverse complement strand
CAGGCACACAGTACAGAGACTTTTGCATCTTGCAGGTCCACCTTTACTCCATTCCCCAAAGTAAAAAGACTCCACAATTCTATGTATTTTTAAAAAGGATGACAGAATTAACTAGGTATTTCAAAGCATCCATTAGCTTGCAACAATTTTTCTGTGGTGAGATAATAAGTGCTTTTTCTCAAGAACAGAAACATAAAGAGTGAACAGTCCTAACAGACATCTTATGTGATACATTCATTCTATTTTAGTGCTGGAAAACAGTTTCAAAGAAATTGAATGATTTCTCACCTTTTACGTGACAGACTAGCCTAGTCTTCCTAACACCCAAGTTACTTTCCCACTCTGTTTTAAATTCTGCTCCTGCTGCCATGACCCTTACTCTTAGCGAACTTCTCATATGGTCCTCAGTCATTAAGAGAGAGTGCAACTACTGCTGCATCAGACGATGTTACCATTACTCTTCTCTAGAGGTTGAATCCCTGCGGTCCAGATGAACGGTTTTCTCTTGACCCAGAAGAAAGTATATGCAAGACCTGACTCTTAATGACTCCTGTAAGGGAAAAGCTAATGAACCCAAACAATCAAATTAATAGAGGAAATAACACAGATGTGTGCTGGCTGGACTTCCAGTCCTACAACAAAAGCAGCAAAAGAGGCAAGCAAATAATAACAATAAGTACTCTATAGTTTTATATAACCATGCTTGTCATTGAAGCATATCTTCCTGGAATTAAATATATTCAGTTCTAATACCCAAGTCCATACCAGGAGTGGTACAAAGTAACCATAGTTTAAGAGAGTACCCAACACCTCTGACATACTTTCCATAAGGTTAAACTTACACTTCTGGTACTTGGGTTTTATACCTGCAAAGGCCCAGACTGCCTCTACACATTACACATTCCAGCACTGGCACTAGTACAGCACCACTGAAAGAACTCCTCTTCTTCCTATTCCCAGGGAAGTATATAAAATGAAGCTGTAGCTCCAACAAATGCTACAAAAAATATCTGAAATAAGGACAAAAAGAATAAAGCATGCAAGTAGAGATTTATTATAGTATTAATCCACAGATTATGCTATTCATTGGCTGAGAGATCATAAGGATCAATTTAATCTGCAGAATTTTACACATACTTAGAGTTCTTACAAAGTTTAAACAGCAGTCCTTCTACAGCACCCTATAGCCAGGAGGCATTTAAAAATGCCAGCTGTTGGCTGCCGAAAGTCATCTGAAAAATATCCTTTGTCATCATAGCATGCTAACCTTTTTTTTAAAGCTACTTCAAAGTAAATTCCTTTTTTTTTTTTTTTTTCACACTACTCTGTATCAAGACTCATTCCTCTAAAATAAAGACATTTTGAATTAACAGGTATATTCTCAGAGCTGACAACAAAAACACCCAAGAGAAAGTCTGCACAGTTGCTCACTTCATTCCTCCAAAAAAGTTACAGCAAGTTGCCAGTTCCACAAGACCACAAAGTAAATAACCTCACATACAGCCTGAGACATCTAATACACTCAAGGAAGATGCTTTATATATGCAAATGAGACCAAACTGGACCAGAATTAGTGACAAAAATCTGAGGAGAGACAAAGGACGAAAACATCTCTAGAATTCCCCCACCCCAGTGCTCTTTTGCTCCTCCTCTTGAGTTTTCTTTTTTCAATACTACAGTCAGAAAGACCATATAAAGTGCCAGAGGAAGATTTCAATAAGCAAGGGAAGCTAATGAAAAGCACAAGATATTAATGAATACAAACTCATGTGGAAGCCTCTAATCAGCATGGCTTGACTGCACACATTAGATAACACCTAAACTTTTAATCTTACATGAAGTAAAGGGCTTCCCTTTGGTTTTTTACTAGAAACTGGATAACAATATCCAGTAGATGAGTGATATTCTCTAACAGGATGAAGTTGAGAGTCCCTTAATTTCTTTTAATTTTCTACTTGGTGCCACCTGTAATACAACAACTTCACCTTCTCTTCAATTGTCTCCAAGCTCAGGCTAATCAACACTGCAGCTAGTCCCTCAGAAAAGAGAAAACCACCAGAGCCATCTTATCCAGGAAATAAACATGAGCTTGTAAACAGGTAATACCTAAACTGGGAACAATTCATTCACTGTGTGGAATATTTGCAGAATGACTGATAATAGGAACTACAGCTCTAAAGACACTAAGTTCTCTGGGGCTGACAGCCTACTGTGGTCACCAAAGCCAAGTTAAATATTTGCAGTGCTACATGAGTAAAGTTATTCAAACAATATGAACCACACTGGTGTAATAACAGTAGAATTTAGCAAGTGTTACAGAAGATGGGGGGAGGAGGAAGCAGGGAAGGAATGGTGTTCCAGGGCTTTTTAAAACTCAGTGTGCAATTGCCATCTGGAAGCCAGTGTATGCCTACAATTTTTGCTGTAGCATAAAGGTTTAGGAGAGGAGACTTAAGTGATGTCTGTCTGGTTTTCTCCATTCCACGGTCAAAGGCTCTCCCAAAGAAAGGTGCCTAAGAACTGAGGGGAGGAAAAAAGAAAGGAAAATTAAATATTTTTAAATGATAGATTCTGCTTGTGAAAGCTGTATAATCAGAAGGACCTTCTCACTTGAATTTATTTCTCCATCTTCGTAAAAGGATAATTCACCCCAAATATAACAATTCTGAGAATTTTAAGCTTTTCATATTTTTTTCTTCCCAATCAGTGCTATCTCCAAAACTAAACAACCACCTAAAAAAAAGGAAGGTCTCCAAAGGCCTGAAACTCCACTAATTGCATTCATAGATTATTGCTGTTGGGAAGAAAAGCAAAGAAGGAAAGTTTCTAGTTACCACAGAGGAACTTATTGAAAAAAAAAAAAACACCTCTCTCCAAAAGCTACTGGCTCTTTCATCGAGATGAGCTTTAGGAGTACAAAAGGGAGACACTGCAAGGAAGAGGGAAAAAAGTCTTTTCCAAACTGCTACATAACAGTATTATTTTGTCAAAACAATGAGTTGTGGTTGATGGTAAAATCAGCAGTGTCAAATTCAGTAAGCTATTACAGTGCAACATGTAAAAATAGTCTAATAGCAATTACCTTGCCCAGATAAAAATTAACATGTCTGGGAGGATTTCCATAATAAATTTTTTCCTGGGGTTCATGACACAGCTATAAAAAAATTAATGGAACTGAAAATGTGCACAAGTTCAAAGAATTCTGTGGATTCTCTTTTAAAAAAAGTTAAAGCAGCAGTCAAGATTTTTCTTACAGCACTTTTTACCCCATGGGTCTGCACTGAACTCTGTTGCCCATACTCTACGTTGCCAGCATGCATTACTGCAGACACGCCACTCTGAGCACCCAGGAAATGCTTTAGACTTAAGGCACTTTGATGCACCCCTGCACCCAGCAGCTGTAAGGTGCAGTATGTGAGGCAGATAAGGAGAACTCATGGAATAGGATGCACTGGAGGAGCCAGGTGCACAGAAGGGCTGGCTCGACCCTTACAGCTATCTCAGCATTGTTCCAGTGCCACATATACAGCACCTTAAAACCAAGATGCTCAGATAATACTCTTAGACCCACAAAACATCTAATACCATACCAGATACTTGGGATGGAATCAGAAGGACTGACTAGGCAGCACACCAGCAAGAAGAAAGACTGAAAGACGGCAGGAGAGGCATGTCAGGCAGACAGCAGATCCAGCTGCTGGCTGAAACAGTACTGTCCACCCCTCCAGCATCATCCAGGATCATGCGTTCCTACCACGTTGCCACGGCCCTGCACCCTGCCTGAGAAAGCTCCAATGTGTGTCAGATCCTGGACTGAACAAGTAGAGCTACAGCTTCAGATCGTGGCAGCAGAGCATTTGTGCACCTTTTTACTGTCATCCAGCATGAATTAACAGCCATAAAACTTCTGCTGTAACAATTAGTTATTGTTTGTGAAGCACTGCAATTTCAAGATATCCCAATCAACATATAACTCTCCCTTTCTCATCTTCTGTACACACAGCTGTCAGGGTTTTAATTTCCTCCAAGAAGGAATTATCAAGCTGTATGACTCATTCTGTGCATATATATACATCTAATTATAACAACATTTTACCCTGACCTCTCTCTCAGAAATTAAGATAAACCTACTTAACAGAGTTCAACAAATAATTTAAGATGTGCAAAAAGGTATTAAGTGGCTTTCATGTGCTAGACCGTATGTTGTTATCTGCTTCAGTTTAATAGCATAGGCCTACAGAACCTGCAACACACAAATAAATGTTTGCCTCCCATCCAAAATGGATGCTTGCTCATGCATCCATTCCATGGTAGATGTGCATGGGATAAGATCGTACACTATTGTTATTAAGCCATGGCTGCTCCTCACTAACTGGCTCACAGCTTCATGTCCCCTGGAGTGTATGCTGTCTGCTAACCTCCTGGCAGCAGCTCAGATCTGGTCTCTGAATGCTCAGCAACATCTCATGCTGACACCAGAGCCTTACTACTACGCAAGTTTACCCAAGTCTGAGGACACTGCATGCCAGGAAATTAAGAAATGCAAGCGAATAGAGAGTCATCAGATCAGGAAGATGGCCGGAAAACACAGAGAGACTTGGAGGAGATGCTGAAGTTAGGTTGGAGAGGCATGCAAGTACAGCAGGAAGCCCTGCAGATTCTTGTAGCTGCAGAAACAAATCGCTAGCTACAGATTAGAGCTGAATACTGAAAAAGGAATACCCAGTTCCTGGTTTTACAGAAAATGAACATAGCAAATATGTGCCAGCTCAAAGTTAGTGAGGCAGTCTAATGCCTGCCAGCTCATCTGAGTGGTGCACCTATTAAAGCATCTACTTCACTTTCCTTAAATGTTTCTTAACTATGTGCTTGCAAGGATAGAGGTTCCTGCCAGCCTAAACCATTCTGTGACTCTAAGGAGAGATACTGAAGTACTTCAGAAGAGGCATATGCCGTAGCATCTGGCTTGAGTAGAACTTCAAAAACAATATTGGATTTTCAGAACTGATAAGACTGTGGATTCAAAGTCTTGGTCTAGTGCAGTCTATAATTAAACAATTCCATTCTTATTTTGAAAAAAACAAACCAAAACAAACAGAAACTGCTCCTTGCCCAACAGTTTTAAAAACAAAAGCCACTTGAGAGGACAATGAAAAAAAAATGTAAAATGCTGCCAAAAGGGAAAAACCCAAGGCCTACATAAGATCAACACCTTCCTCAAGCAAGAAACCTGCTCTGCATGATCCACTGTGTTTAACCTCCCGTATGTTTAAACATGCAAGAAATCTGTAACAATTCAGACTCTGCCTTCCAATAACAAAATGCTGTATATTACTAATGTAAGCCGTTAACAGGCTTCTAAAATCCTCAGGGCTCCTCTAACACGGTTTGTGGTTGTTGCCCTGCTTGTTAATGGCACAGGAGGCTATTAAGCACATGTCATCTAAATCCATTCACCAAACATTTGCCACAAGTTCTAAACTTCTTGTGTCATGGAAACATATACAAACAAACAAACATGATTTCCCATCTCATCCTCAGACATAAGCTCTAAGTGACATGTACCCCTCTGTTCTCTCAAAACACAAGAAGGGTTAATTAAGCTCCTTACAGACAGGTCCAGCACAGGCTAGTGCGAGAGAGGATTCTCCTTGCAGTGACTCAGACACCTACTGAGCAATGGGCCTCTGGATCAACAGTTTCATCTCTGAAGAAATGAAACCCTGGCAGAAGTTCTCTGAGTGCTAGTAGCATCAGGTACTGGAAGCTAGGAGACCACCTTTTGAACCACAAGCTGAAAAAGGCACAAGACAGTGGCTGATTTTATTCTCCTAGGCTATATTTGAACTGGTGACTCACCACGTCCATCTTACCAATAATTCCTTCAGCTAGCCATTTCAGCTCCCTTCTCTAACCTCCAAAAGTCTTTAGAACTCAACTATTACTCTACACACACTTCAAGATTAAAAATGCCACTGCTGTTGCCAGAAAACACAACTAATTCCACCACTTGGAACATAACACAGCTCTTAACTTTTAAAAGCTCTGTAAAACCAAAGAACAACCACTATATTGGACAAAATTGCACGTGGATTCCCTGTAACATCAACTTATGATGGCCTCCAGTTGTGTTTTTTCCTACTGAAGGCATTAAATGTCCACCTTTGTCCCCATAAGAAAAGCAGTGACCACTACATATAGTTTTATGTCACTAAAGCTATTCTGTTTCTTAAAATTTTGCGGCAACCTTCTTCAGTCTAAAACTTTTCCTCTTTGGTCTCAAGATGTTTCAGGAATCTCTTCTGTTATTCTGAACTGTAACTATAAAAAGTTATTCTTTGAAGTCTTTCTTAGATTTATTTGCTTGCCAAGAACTCAAAAATAGCTGAAAAAAGCAAGCAGCTACAAAGTTAGCTCTCCATGAGGAAGCATCCTGTGCTGGTTTCATTTTCTTTTCTGGGTGGGGAAGGACATTGAAAGGCAAGCAACTAGGATGAAAGGGGGAAAAACAAACAAACAAATTAAAAAAAAAAAAATCAAAAAACCCACACTGAGCAAGATCTGACAAGATTTAGTACAACGAAGTGTTATGAAGCTCCATGTCTTCTAGGACATGCTTAGTGAGTGGAAGGGCCTGTAACCTCCCCTGTTTTAACTGATCAGTGGTCCAAAAGAAATTGGCAATAATGTTAGCAACGCCTGTCTGAAGGGCTTTATCAGCCATCTAATGCCAAATCTTAGAAACATTTCCTCTCCTGAGCACAGGGACAAAAAAAAAAAAGATCACATAAACTGTCCCTTGTATCAAAGGACCCCTCACACGTGCTGTATCTTGAAATTTCTGAAAGTGTCTTTATCTTTGCACTTACACTAGAAATACGGTCACTGTGAACTAGTGTGCATCACTCCAATAGTAACTAGAACTAGAATTGCAGAACTGTCACCCCAAAAGGTAAAGAAATTCACTGCCCACATATGCGCATCTTTGCCTTGGAGTTGCATAAGAAAGTTGTGGCCTCACATATCCCTATAACTGGCACACAGCTATCCAGTCTTCTCATTTTACAGTAGTTCTCGGCAAGCATGCCAGGAACCTGTTTTAATTGCTAATAACATATTTGTCTTTGAGGGGTGGGAAAGGGTTCATCTTTCAATTGAGCAGCTCCTACAAAACAGAAGCAAGCGAGAAACATCTAACTTTACAAAACATGAGTTTCCCCTCAATCTGTACTCAAAATAAAACAGCAGGACAAACATTTTATTGATTTTGACTCAAAACAGACAACGCTATTCCTAACAAGAGAATACTCCTGTCTTGTTTTTCCTGAGCAGTTTTACAGGGGGGTTAAACATACAACCCAGTAAAAACTGGTGGAAAGACTCATATGGACAGAAACTTCAGTTTCTCATTTGACACCTACGTTTTGGCCAGGGTATATTGCCAATGGAATAATTCCTCCTTGTGGGACCCAGATTAAGCTGTAATCTTGATGTTATTCCATATAAGAAAGTGGCAGGGACCCAATACACTAATATCACCCATCTGAAACATCCCTGATTCACCTATGAAATGTACACACAACTGGAGCATAAATAAGACTTAAATACAATGCAGTGTCACCCCCAAAAAATAATATTTAGCAGCATTTTAAGGGTAATCCACATCTCTCATTTAGAGTATTATCAGTGAGATTTTATGTTCTTACTACTTTTTTTTTCATCCTAATAAGCATGTCTGATGAGAAAAGCATACAAGGGCTATGAGTGAAGTACAGTTCTGAGGCCTGATTCTGCAATCTTCCCACTGTGTAGCAAGTAGGATATGATTAATTCACCAGTCACCGTAAAAGAAACTATCACTCAAGGTGAGCAGCAATTACAGAATCTGGCCCAAGAACTGTTCCATACTGAGTATGTATATTATGAAAGAGTCTTACCTCAGTAAGTGCGTGCAGCTGTCCTTGATGCACACAGACACCCATAAACCTACAAGAAACAAGAAAAGAAAAGTGGTTTGGGCTTTCTTCCCCCCCTCTTTTTTTTTTCTTTGAAGAAACTAAGATAATAAGTACCACCGGATATGCCAAGAAAGAAGGAAAAAGAAAAAAATTCAGCCTCACAGATACTGTATATCTCAAGGTTGATTATTTAAACATCTTAGCACAAAACAAAATCATGTGTCTACACTACAATATAATTTGAATTAGCAGTTCCAAGAGAGCACAGGAGAGAGCTCAAACTCAAGATGGAAAGTTACTAGTTTGACTATAAGCAAAGACGAGCATATAATGATTTATTTAGAAAGGAACAGTACCAGACTTCTGTTTTAAGGAAGTTTAAGCCAAGTAATTCACTGCTGGTCTGCATAAATAGAAAATTACTTCCCCCCGCATCTTGCTGCTTAAGCATAAATATGTTATTTCCTATTCCATTCCTAACCACTCAGGAGTTTGAGGGCACATATGTGCAGTATACTTCCCCTCCTCAACCCCCTATTTCCAATACTTGGTTCAAAGCAAGTTTCGATAGTACCCAGTATACACACATCCCACAAAAGTTACCTACACTGCACAAGGTTCAGACTCCTTCTGTGAATAGTAATGTCTGTCACCCTTAATTTTTCTGGAAAGCATAGAGAATGTGCCATACATTTAACATATGAGGAATAACTGAAAGCTCATTTTTACCACCATACAAGCTGAACTTAAAAGTGACAAAATGAAAACTAATATTAATGGTAAACTTCTCCCATAAGAAAGTTCATTTAAACTTAAACTGTATGCACTTTAGAGCCTTCCCTGCATAGTTAAAGAATTGGTTATTTTTAGATTAAATAATTTTCAGTTTTATCACTTAGATTTTGGTCTCAAGTAAAAACACACTGTCATGTCCACAATGTTCATAAATTTCCACTTCACAAGCTAGGGCTAGAAAGGTATTATTTCATTAAATGCGACAGAGGAATCCTGTGGAGAACAATTTGAAAGAAAAAGACCTTTTGTATCCTCAAACACGTCCAAATTTAAGAACAAAATGATGCAAGACACATGTAGTACTAGTTCAGTTAAGCTGCTTTTGAAGAAATGAATGATTCTCACTGTTCTCTTGTCTAACAGCTGACTGGTAAATTACAAGCAAAGAAAAATAATATAGGTAAGATCCTTTGCATAAGCTGAGCTGTGGAAATCTGTTTTTATAACCAAAGAAGCAGCAGGACGTGTACTTGAACGTCTCCCCTCAAATAATATTCCCTAAATTAAATACGCAAATTTTAATTTGAGAGACAGTGAAAATCTGATTTCTCTTGTTCAATGAAGAACAATAGGGCACGACCTGGTATTCAAGGGAAAAGGAAGAATTCTTTTAGGTATACCATCTACTCAAAGCATCGTTGTTTCTGAGTTTTACTCCATACAGTGATTGCATATGAACTATTTTGTAAACAAGTTAAGCTTCCTGAGACTAAGAAATCCAGACTCCTCCAGAGCAGAAATCTGTTTCTTCCTTAATGCATTCTGAAAGTCTCCAGAACCATCATCCAGTATGGTGTTAATAGCTTTATTCACAAGCAAAAGTGGAAGAAAAATCCAGGATTTTTGGAAAAATCCAAGTTCCACTATTAGACAGCTTTTGACATGCTAATGACACCAGGTTAACCCAGTACTGCATTATTTTCATTCAACAAAAACTGAGGCTAAGAAATTAAAAATAACATTTTCATCTATGTATTAACTCTTCCTTTGTCAATGTGTATTATGTTACTGTCAAATTAGGAATTCATTGTATTTGGCTTAATTCTAAAATATTAATTCAATTAAGAATTCATCAGAAATCTGGCAAAATTAAATTTCTTGTCTCATCTTTACCAGAAAGGAAAAGCATCCCTGTCACCCAGAGACTGGTAGAACTTAACTTTTTCTGCCAACCTGTTTTTAGTCAAGGGAAGTCTTAACGGAAACATATTGATTACCTTTGTGAACCTACACTTAAAGCAGAAAAGACACACTGGCTCAAGTTACGAAGAGTAAGAGTTCAAAAATTCTTAAACGTTTAGGGCTTCTACTGGGAAACATACATTAAAATGTAAAACTTTAAATCAGAAATTAAAAACAAAGCTCAATATCATGATCTCATGGAAAAAAGCTGGGCATGAAAATACATTTATAAACCCTACATATTTAGAATTTATTACCCAGGAAAAGAGAAACCAGATATACTGATAAAGACAGAATTAATGAGTTTACAAGCAACATACTGAAACCATTTAAACTGTGTCAAGAATCTCAGTTTTCAGGCTCTGGAAAATAGATTGAAAGAATAGACCTCTAGTGATCCAAATTCCTGGAAAACTTCTTCTTAGCTGCTGTATCAAGCAATAATAAGCCTCTTGGCTAAGCCAAGTACTGCTGCAAAACAGCACTGGAAAGCTTTTTCACTAAAAGATAATACATGCAACTGCTACCAGGAAATACAATTACCAAGCAAGACTTAACATAAAATTTCAATTTCTGAGATTGCCCCAGATGAGATTCCAAATTCTGTGGATAGGAAGCTGACATACTGGTGCAGTACAGCTGAGATTATTCCTGTTGGCTAGACGCACTGTCTCCAGAGCCAAAAAGTGCTTGTAGGTGAACTTCTGCAGAATGTCTTGTCGGCCAAAGTTTACACTTCCTATAAGCATTTCTAGTTGGAAGAAGCTTCAATGAGCCAGTCATCCACAAAACAGGAGACTGTTTGCAGATTTAAGGAAGTTAATTTTCAAGACAGTGATCTGGCCTTATCAGAAAAGCTGAAGCACTTCCAAAATCCTAACTAGTAGTTGGAAAAATTTCTCCAGAAGCTTCAAATACGAACGATGATATTTGAGTCCTCCCTACTAAATACAGTGCAGCGCATTTCCACCACAAAATGCTTTCTAACAAACGTCAGTGATGATCAGATGTTGAGGTGTCTTGCCATAAACCAGGTTATTCCTCAATCAATCTGGAATACCTGCACTCCTATGCAAGAGCAAGAGAAGGTACTCTGGATTATTTCCTAGTCTGTTACAGCAGTTACCCAAACTGCCTTCAGGTCTGCCTGACTGCAAGGGAGAAAATTCTGGACAGAAAAGGCAAGACTAAGAACTGTAGCCTCAGCCTGCAATCTTTGCCTCCTTGATAAATCAAGCAAAACTAATATCCAGATTATACACTGCCACTGCAGACATCTAGACATTGAACACATGCTTCCCATTAAAGGAACTTCACTGCGACAGTTCTGTGAATAAGCCTCGGCAGCTACAGTTGTACACAATAAACTAGTGCCCTCTGAAATCTACTGCTTGTATGAGAAAATTCAGCAGTTTGATAATAACATTAAACATAAGAAACAAACAAAACACAATGCAAAAGTCTCTCATGTGAGTGCAGTTAACACAAAGGGAAACAAGGTCAAAAGACACATTATTTCATTGCACTGACTGTTGAAGAAGGAAAAGTGTGAGTAAGAATATTAAGTCTGCATCAAGACCCTTCTTAATGTTTTAGGTACCATGCTAGATTAAAAATGTGTTTTAAGTTTTCTACACTTGCATTTTGAATTCAGACATAGATGCAAGACATTTATTCTATCTTTTCATATTATATACAACACATACAGCTGTCTTGTGCACAGCATTTCTAAAATACTCCTTTTTGATAACCACATTACACAGAGAGAAGCAAAAGTATTTCTCTTCTGTTAAAGCACTGTTCAATACAGGACAAAGGATGTTAAAAGACAAAAGTAATCTTTCTGCCTGTTGTAACAAAGTCATTCACAAGTAATTTCACAAAAAGGAAGGTTTGAAAGGAGAAAACCACACACAAAAAAACCCAGTACTGTGTTCCCAGGGTGCTAGATTTGTCTGAAAGGAGATGAAATAAAATTCTCCTTGAAAAAAGTTCATGCAGTACGCGCACTGCTTGCTTATTTGTGTGTGTGTGTGCACACAAGAAGATGGATTTAATCAATGAGTCAATCTGCCTGCACGCTCACTGCCAAACACACAGCAATACCTCCAAGCACTCCCATGAGAGCACTTAAGACATGAGCTAAGGCTTTCTGTGTACAGAATGTTTTAAATGAAGTCCCCAAGGTACAGATCAAATAAAGAAATACTTTTTCATGGAAACAGTAGTGATATTAAAGACTGAAATTCTATCTCAAAATTGAAGATATACCAATTTAACAGACAGCACAGGAGATGCAGGATCTGTGTTAGCACACATCTGTGAAAATGAGAAAAACACACCTGTAAAACATTACCAGAATGAAAAGGTATTGGGTCTCTCAGCCTGCAGTTCTAAGGCTCCCAGCCTAGGACACAAGGACAGAGATTTTCTAAGTCTTTTCCAGCCCTATTTTCTTACTTTGATTTGGGTGGAAACTCCAGACTTACAACAACAGACCAGCATACAGAGAAGCAGCAAAGCGGTAAAAGACGTTTACAGGCAAACACCAGACCTTTCATAACACTGGTACCAGATCTAACCCAAGCCTTCAACAGCACTGAGCTTTAAATGGGACACAAGCTAGTAAGAAAGTGAAGAAATACTCCAAACCTCTGTGTGCTCTAACCCCAGCGATTACATTCCTGCTGTGTATCAGCCAGCCTATACTAAAGTGGCTATAGTAAACATCATGTGGTGCAAAACAGAACGTCAGCTCACTTTTCCACTCCTGTTCTCACCATCTGTTTTGAGAGAAGATGTGATAAAGCCAGCACATCCCACACCCAGGGCAAGAAATTAGATCAGAGGCAGAAAAGCCTTTTAGTTCTCCATGTTTAGCTTTCATGGAGGAGTGAGGTAGAAAGAGGAGATGAGTCTGATGGTAGAAACAGAGAACATTCCATGAACACCATTAGTCTGCTTGCACCCTATCAACTCCAAAATGTCCCTAAGCTGGTCCCTGGGAAAAAAGGCAAAACAAAAAACAAGCAGCTCTTTCATTTGTTACAATCACCAGACAGTGACTGAAAAAAAAAATTACTATATAACAGTTAACTCTGCCTCTGGAATCACACCTGATAACTGAAACAGGAAGCAAGAAGGAGGGAGACAAATAGAAAACCTCTAAAGCTCCTTTATGTAAGATGCAAGAGCTGAAGTCTTCTATTCCAAAATATCCTTAACAGACTGACAAAGAGGCTCCATTTTTGCCAAAGTAATCCCTCTAATAGAGGGAAGTTTCTAATTTTCTTGATGGAAAATACATTAGAAATTTTTTAAAAATATATGTATATATTTGACCGCTAGAATTTTCATGATGCTACCACGGGGATGGTACACTTACTGAGGACTTGGTAAGTGAAAACTAAGCTCTTCACTTACATCAGTGTTCTGATCAAGATGGATCCACATAGCTGGCCAAGATCAGAATTTGAGCACAGAAATACTGAAATGAGTGGGGATATTTCAAGTTAGCCTCTCACTCTGTGCCCAGAAACACAAGTTATTTTTAAAGCCTAAATAACCAGATTGATACTTCACCAAGTATTAGAACACAACTCCATCTCCTAAAACAGTACAAAAGTGTCACTAAGGAAAAAACACAGACTTGCCCCCAAGTAATCTCTACTAAGTTAAGAAACAGAAGAAAGTCAGCAACTACTGACAAACTCACACTCGAGAACGGTGATTGCAAGCTAGGATAAAAAACCTTAAAAGGTATCTGGAATGGTGAGAATAAATTGGTACGGACAGCGCAGAAGCAAAAGCAGTTTTAAATAGTCAGCAGTATTTATTGCTCACATCAGTGCAATCAATGGCAAAAACACAGAATCTCTGCAGTAACATCTTGAAGTTAACTGTGCACACATTGGAATTGATAGCTTGTAAAAAGTTGCTATGTGTTTTAGAGCACTGGCAAAGGGATGGGTTTTTTTAATCACTCAAAGGATAATAATGATCTTTGGCTATCAAACACACTACTAGGAAGAGACCTCTCTTCCATAGCACGCACTTCATATAAACCAGGGAAAAGTTCTAGGATAAAAACATTGATTCAATTACAAACTTTAGGTACCAAAACATCAAAACATTCAAAAACATAACTACATACCCAGGCTAAGAAAGATTTTAACATACTAAAATAAAAGCATCATTTCTGAATCTGACATTCACTTTCTAAAACATTGACTGAACTGCACATGTTGAAATAGGTTAAGAGCAGATTTTTGGATGCTGTAAAAACAGTATACATCCAGTTTCATAATTTTACAAGCCATTTGCTATCAGAGCACCTTGCAGCCCTCTACCTGCTACAATTAACCACTGCACAACATGATCTTAGCATTTCAGCCTAAGAATCCACTGGTATCCTTACTGACAAACAACAGATCAGCACTAAGGAAAGTAACTTGTTTACAGTGTAAGTTGAAAGTAGGTAGTCCTAGAGCTTACAGAATATGAAGCAGCTCAGATCCATATATTACCTAAAATCAGAGTACCCCTTCAAGGCATGTGGAGGAGATCCAGTGACCAATCAATAAACTTGATGCTAGTGACAAAACAGCTTACTCAGTAATAGAGGAAGAACTTCAGACAGATTTAAGAAAATAACATTTAACAGCAAACTGAGGTAGCTCATAGCCCCTGGAAAGGGGAAGTTATACGTTAAGGCTTCTTGGAAGCTGATCATTCCCTTTAAATACTAATACAAGCTTAAAATTTCCAAAAATAATCCCAGAAAATGTTTCAGCAGGAACATGTTGCTGACATTTTCCTAATGGCCTCTCAGCAATACTACTCCAGCTGCTCTTACTTGACAACACCTTGTTTTCACCTCTCACCACTTTACTATAAAAGCAAATTATTATCATATATTATTTTTAATGTATTTCTGAAGTGGGAAATAGGTCCTAAACTAATTTTTACAACACTAGAAAAAGCACCAATGATTATAGGTTTCTGAAACATAAATACAGATGTTTGTATGCATGTGTGTGTATATATATATACAGATATATATATAGACACATAGGCAGGTAACATTTTAAAAAGAGCAAAAATTTTCTCCCAGATATAAAAGGACTGGAAACACTGCAGTATGTGATTTTTAAAGCAAAAATAAAATGGCACATACCTAACACACAAAACCACCAAGTTAATGTCCTACAGATAAAAATAATCATTTTCACTGTGTATTATTCAATTAAAAAAACCCCTAAAACTAGTTTTCTCATTTGCATTTTCTGTAGGAATGTCCTTGCTCCTTGCAGCAAGGGTACTTACCTAATACATAAGAAAAAGGCAGTATTTTTTACCAGAGAACCAACTCTGAAGAAGCCTCAAATGAAGCAATTCATAAAGCAAATGTAGTTTCTTCTTTAAAACAAATTCCACAAAGATAAACCATTTCTTTTTCAGTCATTTATTTCTTAGGTATTCAGTCATAACTGCTTAGCTGAGCACACAGAAAAAGGATTTCTCTATCAGTCCTGTATAATAACTGGGAGACCAAATGGAATTTCTTTTCTGCTTCATGCATAAATCAATACATTATTGTTCTTCCTTCAGGACCATCTGTGCAACACCACTGACTTCAAATTATTCATAGAGTCTAAGGCCAGAGGGGACCGGTATATCATCAATATGATCTCTGAGACATTGTGAGATATTTAAATTTCAGCAATTACTCAGAACTGAGCACAATAACTTTTGTTCTCAGCAACACCTGTGTAACTCCATTCAAGGGGGGGGCAGTGTTACATTAAGCTGCAACTGAATGCTTTTTGCCTGTCAAACTATCCCCTTCCTAGCTTTCCCTCACCCCAGCACAAATTAAATATTTTATTTTGAACAGAATTGTAAAGCTAGATGTTTTTTAAAATAAGATTTACAAACTACACAAAGCTGATAAACTGATGAAGTGTACTGACTTAATGATTCTGACAATGTCAATCCTATGCAATTATTCTTTCCACAAACCTTACTAAAAAAGCAGCTGTATCACACCCCAGAATCATATGCTGCTTATCTAAGGGTTCTGAACGAAAGGAAGTGGTGGATGGATATAAGAAACAATGATCCTGAAACCTAAAAAACCAGATATCTGATATCATTTAAAAAAAAAAAAACAAAAAACAACAAAACAAAACCCCAACCCTAATGACCATCAAACAGAAGAGCCAGAGGAGTTGCTGGGAACTCACCTCACCATGGAGCAGAGAAGGGACCAAGAATTCTAATTAGGGAAGATTACTACAACACTTGAATAAATATATTGTGATAAACCCAATAAGTTTACTATAAGTAAAAATTCTCTAAGTTCATAAAAAAAGGGAAAAAGAGTAATACAAAATAGGCATGAATTAATGGAATGCTCCAAATACTACTGATGTGTCTTCATAAATACTGAAGGAAGTGAACAAGGTAATAGTGTTACACATCAGATGATGAAGCCTGAGCCAGGATTTCAAGGATCAGAAAAGTTGTTATAAAGGAGTTCAGGAATCAGTACTATGTCTGTACTATTTAACAGTCTGGTGAAGAAGAGGAAATTAAGTAACTTAAAGTTCACTGTGTCTCCAGAACTTTTCAGAAAGAGCTATACTGCCTGAGACTATCAAAATGGATCCCAGCTGTGCAACAGCAGTTTAGGAAAAACAGTTATTTGGTGAACTGTCATCACACCTTTAAACTTCTTAATGTTATGGCTTCAGCTAATTATGTTAATTGCTTGTTACATCATCATAATAAAAGCGTATCCAAGACTGAAAAGATTCAAGGAATAACAAGATCCAAAATGTTTCATTGTGTATTTTTATCCAATAATCTATTGCAAAACAAGAACTACCTTTTCCCCTTAAAGAGCAGATAAATCACATTAGTTCAACTCTAGCTTCTTTTCTTCAGTTCCTCTTATCCCACCTTGTAATACTACAATAAGAAAATGCTAAAATGGGACTTTGCATTGTCAATATGCAAGATTAGTAACCATAGGTTATTTGAATGGTGTTAAATTTGCAGTAATTTAAATTCATGGAGAAGCCAAATTTTGCTCTTCATATAATTTTACTGACTCATCAGAAACTTCTGTGAAAACTTGTTTTTCCCTGAAATAAGTTACCTGTTACTAGTAAATGCCAGTCACAAAATCATGTGGATTTTCAGTTTGCTCCAGTCTTTTCTTCCTCCTCCCCTTCTTCCATTAAAGTAAAAACTGACCCCAACACATTTACAACAGATAAAGCTATGATAAATGCTGGAAATCAGAAAGCTCTACGAAAGACAACCTATCTCTAAGATTCAGAAAAAAGCCACTATACCTTAAGATGTTTGGATGTGAGAGTCTATTCATGAGTTGAACCTCTTTCAGCATGTTTGCTCTGTTGCTGTTCAGTGTGTTCATCTTCAAAGCCATTACCTGGTCTGAAGTTCTGTGCCTTACCTATAGGATACAAGCAACAAATGGTAAGGATATGAAATGCGAGACTGAAAGAACAGTAATGTTGTAGTACAACTTAGAGATCCTTTATGACAAACCACTGGATCTATACTCTGATTTCTGTAGTCTTTATCACACAGATGACTTTCTATAGGCATACTATCCAAATGTGAAAAGGTATTTTGCTCTTCTCTTGTGATGACAGAAAGCTTGAGAAGTTGAAAAAAAAAAATCAGCTTCTTCGTACAAGTGAAGAAAGACACTTATTTGTGTCTTTCACAGGGAAAACCTCAGGGAAGGTTTCCTACTGCAAGACCTATGAAATTCATCTTTGTTCCACCCATATCCCTCCTCTTTTCCCACTGCAGTGATTGGTGTCATTGCTCCATAGAACATGTTATGAAAGGACCTGTTGGTTACAACTACAGGGCAGATTTCAGAGGTATTCAATGTTTATTTCTGAATTAAGACCACAAACCAGCTTATACATTCAGTGGACAGAAAGCATTCATACCAATGCCTGCTGCAAACCAGAGACATTCCTGGACACGATACCACCTAGTCTAGGATGTTAGTCGTGTCTGCAAAGGGTCAGCATGAAAAAGAAGATTTCTCTAGGAACTGCACAGAACCAGCTCACAGTTCAGGTACCTTCCCCAGTCAGAAATGCATGACTGTGGCTATTTCTAAGTTGATACTCTCAAACTAGCCTATCTGTCATCAGCAAACAGACCAATGTTACATAGATGTGTGCTACTATCAGACAGTTGCCACAATAACTCAAGTCTTGAAAGGCCTTAACATTTCCTCGCAGTTGAGCTTTCCCACATGCGTATCGGTAGTATTCTTGGGAATTGTGTCCCATTTTCTTCCTACATCGGTACCTGCACCTCAGAAAGAAAATGTGTACTTCTCAAAGCACTGAATTACCACCATGGAAAATTTATTCATGTTTATAGAGATCAGAAAAAGTTTAGAAAAGTCTGTGATGCAAGAATTTAAGACTTTCATCAGTCTTCTAGTTTAAAATAGAAATCCACATTGTGATGTAGATACTACCTGTATTTTAAACAATGGTAGCCTGCTTCCTTTTATTCTAGAAGACTGTTCATCTTTTCCAGTAAAAGGCTTCTTTAGCTGTGATGTGTAAGTTACAGAAAGAACAGCTGAACTCATGACAAGCAGATGAAAGGAGAAATCTGAGTGTGCTTTTTGGAGGCGAGGCTCAGTGGTAGGTCCAAGGTAGAAAGTGATACCCATTTTCAAGCTGTATTTGCATGCCATTATCTTCAAGAACAGGGCAAGTACTTCAGCTAAACACTCTCACCTAGACACAGAGCACCATGAATGCAGCACAGGGATGTACTAGGAGGAAACAGTGTCCTGTTTCAGATGTGTGCCTGGCTTAATGCTTTTGAGTTGCCTAATCCCGTCCTAGTTTGAAGTATAGGATAGCACCGGAAAAATCGCAGTTAAGTGTGATAAACATCGAGGGACAGAATGAATAGAAAAATAGACCACAGATGCTTTTTCTCCTGCTTCCTACCCTGCCCATGCACACAAGCTCATCAGATGCCTCACCCACAGTCACCCAGTAATTCCAGCGCAAGAAGGATCACAGAAAGAAGGTGGAGAAGGATATAGAAACCAGCACTGAGAGCAGAAACCAACAGCAAGTTCATAAGCATGGGACTCCTCCTTTCAGTGGAAATACCGGCTTTAAAATAAAACTGGTCAAACTACAGCTTTTGTGCATTATAACATGATAATCTAGAGTCCTCATGCATACAACCTGTCTTGCCTGTTTGGCATGCTTATTGGTTTTAAGCGGGATGATTACATGTTAAGTTGATGAGGTTTATTGTTACTTGTCAGGTTTCTTGTGTCTATTGTGCACTTTCATTAATTTTTAATTTTACGTAGCATTTGCATACACAGCCAATTTGAATGAGCAAGCTAAACTGGACAGATCAATGTCTATATACAGACTTTTAAAACATACACTTTAGTTATATATTAGTTTTATTAGCAGTGATGCTTTGGCTGAGGAACAAAAAATTTTTTAAATGCTTTCATAGACAAGAAAGGAAGATTTGTTGCAACAATGCAAGTTTAAATTAAGAAAAAAGGACAATTTAAGAATTTTGAATCTATACACAGCAGCTAAATCAGCACACTTCCTCTGGGAGAAGGGTTAGGAGCCTTGGGTGTTGTGGTGGAGTAATTTTGGGTTTGCAGGGAATGGGAAAAAATTTGAAGGAACTTAACTCCTACAGTCAGAGAGATGCTTTCAACAGAGCCTCCTCAGAAATCAGCTTTCCACTAACCTAGAAGCTTCACAGTCTGCCAACATGGAATGAATAGAGGTACAAGGTGAGCAGGAACTTGGATGGAGTGTGGTCTTAAACATTATTTGCCTTCTCATTAACTCTGCTAGCCACCTCTTAATTTCCTGCCCATTTCTATAATTCACTCACTTCTGTGCCGAAGTTTAAGTCCTTTTCCCTCAACTCTGAGGTAAAAGTAGAATCTATCATAGGACTTTCTTCCTTGTTATTTGCCTTTTCCTTGTTTGACCACTCTTCTTGAGCTAGGGAAACCTCGGAAAAGAGGGTGGATAACTTTTGGGGAGACTGTGTCCTGCATGCTTCCTGGATTTTCAGGTGAACACAAGGGGAAGTTGTTAGCAACTGCTTCTCAAAGGTCTGATTGTCCACAGTACTAACTCCACATCCAGAGAAAATTGAGCCACTTTTGCAAGGACAAAATTTTTCATCCTCCATCTCAGAAGGATTTTCTGCAGTCTTTTCAGTCTTGATAGACTGAACAAGGTTCGGGGGGGGGGGGTGGGGGGGGGTGGGGGGGGGTGTTTGGTTTAGAACATCATTTTCCCCATGCTTTGAAACAGCTCAGATTTCTAGCATATATAGCATATTCTGTCCATATAAGTGCTTTCTAAACAGCACTCAACACTGTGCTACACTTTGTTTCACTTAAAGGGACACTGTAAGGTAACAGCAGTAATTTCATTTGAACTTTCATATACTGTTCTGATGTTGATGTATTCCTGCCAAATCTAACAGAACTGCAAATTACCTAATCAAACCACAGGAGAGGTGGGAAAACAGGAAGGGGGGGACATCTGCTTAAGAGGACAATACCCAATATTATGCATAAACTCAAATACCAGTTTATATATTATGGAACACAATGCTAATCACTCTGAATATACATAAGGTTAATTGTGCTCTCTCTTCTGAAGCACTGCTGGCAAACAGTATTTCCGAGACAAGAATGGACTGCCAGTAGGGAACAGACAGGTCCTATCTTTAAGGTCTCGGTCAAACTCCAGATCATCTACATAGGGGCTATCAGTTACACTACCCTCTGTGCCTATTTACCTGTCAGTCATACTCTAGACAAAATTTGGGTCTATTTTGGCATCCCTTGCCAAAACCCTGCCAAACTGTTTAATCTTTCATCTCCTTTCAGGCCCCCTATGTGCAATGAAAGCATGGAAATGACGTTTCAATCACCTGACCGATCCCAAGGAAAACTAGTGAATATTTTGGAAATGTTGCTGATCCAATTTAATATTTGTTTACAAGGCAGTTTGCCTCAGGCATATGCCTGTATACTCAACACAAACAGGGATTCACTCATGCAATTCAAACCTTACACTGATGCAACTTGCAGATTGCTGCAAAGCTTTCAAAGCTGTTGACATTATTATTAATTAGGGTTCCTTGCATATCAGAGCAAGTAACCTTTCAGCGATGTCTGGATGATCATGTCTCTGCTTAGAAATATTCTGACAATCCTACAGCTGCTTTCCCATGCTGCTTTGCACATGCTTCTGACTTCTCATTCTGCTTACCTATGTGTCTCCATCTCCGAGGTCACAGTAACTAGATATTGCCTCCCTGTTTTATTGCTGTCAGGCAGTTAAACTGTCCCTTTGCACTCTGATTCTTCTAGGATCAAAGTACTTTGTAAGTACTTTGACCTGGATATGGCTAGCTGCATGGCCTGCCTCTCACCATGTCTCCAAACCGTGTTCTGATCCTAGAACTTTAGAAGAAAGTGAGAAGCAGAGAAAGCCGTGGATCCAGATACGGAAATATCTAGTAATATTTGAAGGAAATATCATAATAGTGATCAGGCAGGGCTCACATTCAAAAGAACTAATCACCATACAAATGCTGTACTGAGTTCACACGAGAAATATCCTGCAAAAACTAATGGTTTTAATTTTCATCTTGCTGTTTAGCTACAAAGTTCTTTATTATTAAAAACACCCTAAATATAATTTAGATAATTATTAAGTCACATAGATATGTCAGGGCTTTCTGAAAATCCAAACATTTTTATGACTTTCACTTTTGCCTAGACTGAAGGGGAGGAACATTTAAGCAATAGCTGAAATCTAGCTTGATTATCATCTCTCACAAGACCTTTTTTGAACTGTAGTAACCGTACCTTTCCAAGTGGCCTTGGAATAAGCATCTGAAGAGCATTTCCTAATACTGATGTTATAAGTCTGCCAATACAGCTCTCATCTTTGGCCCTAGTTTTTCACTGCATTTTCATTATATTCCAAATCATCATCATATATGACAGCTAGAAGTATTTTGTCACTATTCTCTTCCAAAACTGCATTTAATTGCTTTCCAGCTTTTCCTTACCTTCCCCTCTGCAGGTATCCAGCCTCACTGCTTAATTACATTTACAGATCTTTACTTATACAGCCTACTACATAAAATGATGTTGTCCCTCTACCTCTAGCACCTCCAGCAATTCTTTCTTTATTCTTTTACACACCTCAGTCTTCATCTGGCCATTTCACCTTCAGCTTTCCTGACATGTGTCCAAAGTACCATTTTAAAAGCAGCCCTCTCTAGTCTAAATATGTGACCTCCCCTGAGTTTGCTGCCTGTTCCTGAGCTCACTATATTAGCCGCAAAAACGTTGCATATATTTTTACTTATACTGGCTCACCAACCTTACACTCACCAGTTCAAATGTTGCCTCCACGTTCAGTCTGCAGCCTTCAAGTTGGTGACATATACAGCAAAGGTTAAATAGCTTTTCACTTATCTATGCCATCTTCTATCACTCTTTGTAACAGTCTGTGTCTTCAACTGATTTGTGAGTATTTTCTCTTGTGATGACAAGAGATGAAGACGTTAGTCACCGTTCTAGGCCATTTGCACTAACTATCCTATATAGTATAACTCTGCTTACTGACTCCACAATAAAGCTAGTGAGATACATGAGATGATAAAAATAATTATTATTGAAGAGTAAAGACTGCACCATAGGACTCCCTACAAAACGACAGAGCAACAGTTCTGAAGCAGACCAGCATCTGGCTCTGATACAAGACCTCTCCAAAAACAGCCTACTTCCTTGCTGTGACAGCAGAAGGAACCTTTAAAAAAAGTTAGGGTCAGCTGCATTGTATTCAAGTCTCAGAGTCACCACACTCATATGGACATATATTTGTGCCTCAAGGATTAATGTATTTAAAAAATGCCTAAACTCTACGTTTGATTGAAGAAAGGTCCCTTTAATTAAGAAGACAAACCTGTTCTTCAGCTCAGATCATGCTGTTTGTAAAACTGGATTCTCAAATGTTTTTCTAAACATTAAAATGTATTCACAGTCAGATACGCATGTTTATAGTAGTGATGCCTATACCAAGTCAAAAATCTCATGTCACTAGGAAAATTTGCAGTGACAAATAGAAGCTTAAAGAAATACATCAGTCCAGATAATAATAAGCTGTTATGTTGATGCTAGGCAGTCAGATTGGGTTGTGGTTGTTTTCAGAGTAGTCGTATATAATGTCACTATACTCTAACCTCTAGCAGCAAGAGAGAAGCCTGCCAAGTGTAACAAAACTTTGCCAAACAAAACTAGTCAGCATGTGTTAGAAGAGCTTTAGCACAGGTTCAGAAGATGTACAGAAACTAGGCACAAAACAAAAACCAAAACATTTTAAAAGCGTGAAAGTAAATGTGACTCCACTAAATTCTATTACTAAAACCAGTTGTGAGAAATTCACAGAAAAAGGTGGAGCCTTTAACATTTTCCCTTTAGTACAAACACTTGGTATTGGTCAAAGATCCTACTTCGGTAACTTTACTAACTTCTAGCATCACCAATTCAGCAAAGCAACAAGTTCAATTACTACAGCATATTCCACATCTACAGTCAAATGAGTTCTATTTTTTTTGCCGAACTAAAGTGAATTTATAATTAGTGAGACAGCAGTACCGTTCATACTTTGTAAATCCATTTATGTGTGCCAAAAACCCCTCAATTTTTCTTTTGTATTTTGTTTTTCTTCATTGCCCACTGTAATCTAGAACCATGGCCCAAAATACAACATTCATTTATTTTAAACAAACCATTTATTGATAGGAATCTGTGTGTGTATCTCTGCTGTTAACTTGATCTCGAGCAAATCGTAAAGGCAAAAGAGACTACAGTCTTATTTTGAGAGAAAGCACAAATTAATCAGAGGACTATTTGTTCCACAGTTTGAGATGAGATATAAACAGACACATCCCAGGTGGGGAAGCTGACTGATTTCGTAGCCAGTTCAGCAGAATGTAACTATATAAATTTCCCTTTGCAATTAAGAAGGAACATGAACCCATGAAGATGAAGAAAATGCAGAAGAGCACTGTTATACCACAATCTCAGTATAGAGCTCAACTATGTACTTTAAAGATGAGTCTAATGTCATAGTTAGGAAAGAAAAAGAAATATTGAAGTACAGAACTGGAAGCTTATTCTTCATTTTTAATGTTAGCTATCATCATAAGCTGTCATCAGCTCATTTAACAGCCCTGGGCATGCTACTTCACTTACTTTCACTCCCTCTTAAACTGTATCTATAAAATGGAGGTGATATTGCTATCTGCCTGCCAGGGAAACTGCAAGTTTGACATCTACGAATGACCGCTGTAACATCCAAAGATAATACATAATCAGACACTGTATCTGTGTCCTTATTTTCCTATTTTTAATACTTATGGTTAAATATTTCCTGTGTTACTATGGGTTTATCCTGTATGAAAGATGATGGTATTTACATAATCTGCAGACGCTTTTGAAGCAAAAAGCACTTCAGGCTGAGATTTCCTGAAATATAATTGCACCTTCAGTCTTTTACAGTACACTGACAGCTTGGTACTGAGCACACAGTCGTCCCCCCAGTACCAATGACGTCATCATTGCTATTCAAACACATTTGTTGGGTTTCTTTTCAAAAAATCTGTATGGGAACCTTGAGAGAAAGTTTTATTTTGGGCAGAAATAATTTCCTTCATAAATCTTCCAAATAAATGTTACTGTGCATGAGTAAGGAAGTCAGTCTTACATTTCAGAACAGAACCCGCTGGCATACAGCTACTGCAACTATAATCACAGTTAAAGCACTAGGACTTGACCACAACCACAAATAAGAAGAGAGCAGGGAGTACGAAGTAGCTACATTTTGCTTACTTAAGGATACTTAAGTTTTTATAAATTACTACATTTAATAACTTTTAGGCTATAGCTAAAACCAAAAGATCTAAGTAGTTTCTTATTTAAGCCTCCATGGAACTGCTGCTCTTGAGAATTACATTCTCACAAAAAAGTAGCCAATTAAATATACTGTGCAATTTCTTACATGTCCCGTCATTGAGAGTAAAGGATAGGAAGCACAGGAATTGGATTTGCAGGACTTAGTTGCAGGCAGCTGATGTGAAAGTTAGAAACAGTCATTAGTGCCTCAGCGTTAGACATATTGTCAGCTACGGATTAGTTAACAAAGCAACGCTGTCTCAGTATCGATTACTCCAGCGGATATTTCATAGCTCTGTCCTCTCCTCAACCCCTAATCCAACAAGACCATCAAACACAAGGCCCAACCCATGCCGAGCAGTGCCGGCTGCTGCTGCCCCACGCGAAGGGCCACGCAGCCGCCCTGATGCGCTCGCAGGCTGCGACAAGCACAGCGAGATCAGGGCAGCAGCCGCGGCAGCTCCAGGCACAGGAGGCTCACACGGACAGAAGGGAGTCCCTGTGATTTGGATACGGCCTCAGCAGCTACTGGGCCTCAGCAGCTACTGGGAACAGGGTGTTCTGGATAACTCACATACAGAATTCTCAACAGCCAGAGGAGCACAGAAGCCGTATCACACAGGTTTCGGAGTTCCTTTCTCTAATCATGACCAATGGCTATTCAGAGGCTATGAGGAAGCATTCCCTATGGATCCGAGACTGTAAACATCCTCTCTTTTCTGTTACTGCTACCAATAATAATTTGCACTCCTCATTTTTGTATTTCATATTAGTAACACATGCATGTGTATTACCATCTCACACACACATTCTCCAGACAAAGGCAGTGAAATCCATCACTAAAATATATTTAACTTTACCCCCCGTCCAATACTGGTAAATAAGTGTTCAGAGAGGTGTGTCACAATGATCTTAAGCGATGCACTCTTGTTCTCTAGGCGCAGTCATGTTAATACTGGACATGTGCCAGCACAGTTATTTGAAGAACAGTAAATCAGCACCTGTCTCTCAGTATCAGCTATGAATGAGCTTACACAAATGTGCATGTTTGCCAGCTGGCAAAATGTAGAAAATCCCAGGGCTGCCAACCCAGCACATCTCCATCCAGAACAGAAAACTAAACAGATCATTTAACTGTGCTTCAGAAATTATTATGGAAAACAAGACAAAAAGCACACAAACATTTCTGTGCCAAGGGAGTCTTGCCACCTGCCTTGCCCCTGGGAAACTACACAATGATACTCAGATTGGCACAACTTTTCTTCCTGAAGAAAATCAAAGGCCCAAAGCACTCTGAACTACAGAAGTCACTGTACTAAACACAAAATCCAACCAGGGGGTTATCTCTAATTGCAAGGTCCCACTTGTTACAGTATCAGAGTGCATTTCTTACTGTTGACAGAATTTGTTAGCATTCTCTCTAGTTGTGAGGACAACAAAGACTTACCTTGGACATTCAACGTATCAGCTGCTCAACAAGAGGCCGTGTTTCCAAACAGGTGATAAGTATGTTAATTTACAGTAATTTTTTTGACAAAGTATTCTTTTATCATCAAGTTTGTTACTGAGATTTTTGTTCTGGCTTTTTACTAAAGAAACAAACCATTCACTTTCAGGGTATAATTACAGTTCTGTCATATTTTCCAAAGATTTTTTTTCCTTCAACAGAGAAGCTGGCTGACCAAACCAGAGAAAATGAAATGTAATGTAAGCAAAACTCTTTCCTCCATTTTTAAATTTACACCATTCAATATAGTTTTAGACTTTACTTGTAGTGATGCCAAGTAGGACTGTAGAAAAAAGTACTACAAAAATATGATTTTGAAAGTTTTCTTAAAATTTTTCAACACCCCTACAAAAGGCAAGGCTTTCATTAGATCTGCTACCAGATGACAGCTTTTGAGTCACTCCCAGTGTTTCTTCAGCTGATGTTATAAGGTGATTATAACATGCGTATCTTAAGACTTCTACAGAGAAAACAAATAAAAATCAGGACTTATTTCAGATAACAAATGTGAACTAGCCCTCTATTCTACTTTGTATTTAAAAGCATTCACAATTCTGCTAAATGTAAGAGTGTCCTGCACTCAAGTCAAAGGTAATTCTGATTTTTAATGATATTCACACAAGTGGGGATGAAATGAGTATTTTGCTCCCATTATGCAATCTGTAAAGATTAATAATGTGGATGAGGTTTTTAATTTCTATATTAATGATCTGTTGGAGTAAGGCCTGTTTATTACTATGTCTCCCACAGCCTATGCCCTATAAAAGCATTGGCTAACTAAGTGACAAGGACTAGGGTGACAGCGACCTGGCACCTCAATAACCAAAAAATCATTAGCAAGAGGAAGGCAACTGTCTGGTTTAGTTGTTACCATACAAATCATCTTAGCAGTCAGTAGAAGGGTTCCAAAAGGCCGATACTTCACACATCAGTGTGAGATGAATCAAACTTACAAGACTACTTTCACTAAGAAAGCACCACTACTTTCACTAAGAAAGCACCACTACTTTCACTAAGAAAGCACCACTACTCCCTACACGTATCAGAGTAGAAAGAGACCTTAAGCCTCAAATATCTTGATTCTGTCATCTTGAGCAAGATATAAGAGTTTCCTCCACTAGTCAAAACGTAAAGATTGTCAGCTTAAAATTGAATTCCACTGAAATAAGAAGTCAGACAAAGAGGCATGTGTGGACAAGATTTGCTGTCTGTCTAACAAGCATCACATCACACAGGAAGGGCAGTGACAACAGCAATGGCTCTATCCCACTGCAACAGAATGAAAGAAGAAATTTAGAAGAGGAACAATGCACCACACCTGGGTGAGGGAAGACACACACTAACCAAATGGGTGTCACTTCTCAGTCACAAGGTATATTCCCCATGCCTACATGGCCAAATATTAGATCTGCATAACCAATGTGAAGAATAATCCACTCATTCCCTACTCATTTTCCAATATACAAGGATTTCTTTGTCACTTTATGTCATAAGCAGAGCCTGAAGTATCTGATTTTGCCTAATGCAGCAACACCAATCTCAAGGAGAAAAAACCCAAACACTTCAGTAAAAAAAAATAAAATCTAATTGTCTAGAACATTAGTTTCCAAACCTGGTGACCTTAAACTGTTGGTCGCTCTAAGTTTCTCAACATCTTGCCAAGCTTAAGAACATTTTTTTTTTTTAGAAAAAAAAAAAAAAAAAAAGGATGGTGACAAATATCACCAGTGAACCAACAGGAGAAAAGACAATTTCTGGTTGGTGACACTGTTCCCACAGCTATTTAATTTTTAATAATAAGCACAATTCTTATTACAGCTTCTAGCCCTTGGGCCTTATGCCTTTTTTCACTGCACTGAAGACTCCCTTCAAACAAGTGTTTTCTCATTGTAAGACTGCTTACACACTGTAATGACATCATTTCTATACACCAAACATGTTAAGACTGAAGTAATTTACTGAATCACTGCTCTAGTTATTAAAGCAATTTTTATTGTTTGTTTTTCCCCATGTGTTGACTTCAAGTATTACAATTCTCCAGCTTTAGAAAAGCTAAATATCCAAGGTTAAAGAAGTATTTAATACATACAACTAGACAGTTTCCTACAAATACTTAATAGGGTAACTAAAATATAATAACTTTTAAAGTCTATCAAATAGTCCCAGAAATATCAAGGATACTGTGTGATCTCACCTCCAATGTTTTACAAAGTTATTGAGGAACACCTACATCTGTTCAGGCACCTGATCAGCTGCTAATTCCAGAGACAATCAAAGAGGATTTCTTCCTAGTGCAAACTTTACACAAAATGTTCAAAACAACACATTAGAAAATGAGAGAACTTTGAAACTTATGCAGTAAGGACAAAGAAAAAGCATGAGATAGATTTGAGGTTTCCTGTGAAATTTCACATTATCAGCTGACTTCTACTTCAGCACTGCCTTCAGAATATTTTTAACTTGAATACCAGAAATACTTCCTTATGAGTTATGTAGAAAGATATTTTTGTTGTACTTCAAATTTCTAAATCGTCAGTGTTACTATTTTGTTCCTGAAGCTAAACAACAATCATTCTAAATAGAGCAGGTATGAGGAAACCATATACAGGTGATGAAAATCAAATCTTCCAGATGCTTTCTCACTTCCTCAGTAGATTTTTACCATCCCTCTGCCAAGAGCTTCTGCCCTCCCAGCTCAACCATATGAGGGGGTTGATCATGCACATCATCTCCACAGGAAGTCAGAGTAGCCTAATCTACTGCTGGAGGTTTTTCAGTCCAGAGTAGCTTATGATGCAACCACTCCTCTCTTGCTCAATAAAACAGATTCTCCAGAGATACCTGTGAGTTGGTATCTTTCATTGCAGCAGTCTCTACTATCGGCTTTAAAGAACAGGTTAAGGAGGTGTCCATGAAGAATGACAGATAAAGCTGCTTTTGCCCTGGGACAAAAGGATGAAGAGCGAGACGACATGAAGTCTTTTCCAACCCTATGCTTTTGAATCCACAAATCTATAAAGCAAAGAAAAACACATAAAGATGTACAGTGTGGTAGGAAGGCCTAAACAGCAATAAAAATGCCAAAGCTTGACGTAAGCAAAACTTGCAGAAAGCAATTATGCCTACCAGGCAAGAATTAGTTTCCAGGAAAAAAAGATAAATTAGTGCAATTATCTCCAGTACGCTACTAATGACAAGAAAACTCTTGTTACTGCATTCTAAGTCTGGGGACACAATACAAGTTTACACACACTCTGTTAACCAAGCTATGGTTCCAGCAACACTAAACCTCACATACAGCAGCTACCATGAAGAAACACACCTACACACAATTGGTCTTCCTATGTTTCTCTACATAAAAACCACAGAAGCATTCTGCCCAATTAAGAGATTTTATGGAGATATTAATGTCACCTTGAAGAATGTAATGTTGGCCTAAAATCTGGTGACAAAGCAATGAAACTGTTCAAAAGTAAAAGCCAGAGTTGTACTAAGAGACAAATTCATCTCTTTGTTTGGTATTAACAAAGAAACAAACTTTTTCCTGTTGTCAGTGTTTATGCTGAGTTTTGAAATAATCATAAAAAGGTTACATTAGGATTACGAAAAGTTTGTCTCCAGCTGGAATGCCCAGAATGTCCCTGATTTATGCTGGCATTTAACCTCTTCCTTCTTAAAAGCATTCAGGAGGGAAAGTATTGGTTTGACAGTCCTGAAGACTGACACCCCATTTAGATGACAAACAGGTGCACACAGAGGAGACAGAAAGAATTTGCTTGTAGAGTCCTAGGAGTGTGCTGGGGCCTTGTCCTGCAGGAAGGCGCTCCACACCAGTTCTATTCTTGGCCATCCTGCAAAGACTGGTAATAATGCACAGACTCACATTTAGACTTAAAACACACTGACAGTTCAAATATCGCAGTGCCTGCTTATCTGTCAAAAAGAAGTTAATAAAGATTCCAATTCTGGAAAGTGCTGTCTGCAAACTCTGAGCCACCAGTTTCCAACACCTTCTCCAGTGGGATTTTGCTGAGCATGGGCTGAAAACCAAGCAGCTGCTCCCTTGCCTTGAATTCAAGTTCTCTTGCCCTTTCTTCTGCACCTTTTCCATGTCCTTTTTGCAGTCATCCCCTCCTTTTAATCTGAATTGGCATTCCCTTCTCTGCATGCTCATTTACAAAACTACTCAAATATCTCCTTCCCTCCTTACACACATTCACAAACATTTTACTCTTGGAAGAAGGCCTCTGTTGACATGATATATCACTAAATGCCACAGGAAAACTGAACCCTCTGTCAGTAATGAGTTGCTAGTAGAGTCAATAAGCAAATAGACAGGACCAGCTGTAGAAACAATTCAAACTGGGAAGTTCTAGCTATAAAAGAATAGTTTAAAAAAAATAATAATAAAATATGGCCTGGATACACCAAAGGAGGTTCTATAATCTTCTATAATGGAAGTTTAAAGGACATACTGAAAATAGCTGCCAAGAACAGATCACATATTTAAGTCTGGCTCAGCTAAGGATACTGTAATAGTTCTAATAACATTCTTTCCTAGCTTTATATTAATTTTAAAATTAGGTGATAAGATCTATTAATCTGATTTTATAAATGTTTTATAACAGCAATATACATAGATGAACACACAGACTTCTGTAGGACATCTGACTTAATGCCACAACCCACTACAACGAAGATTAAAGACTGGCTAATGATAGCTCAAGATACTGTTGTACGTGACAAAGCAGCGTAAAATAGGGACGTCTTTTACTGAGCTTCCAAAGGAACTGAGCTAGGCCTCCTGTTACTGCATTCACTTCCAGCTCACTGATAGAAGTTTAAAATTTTTCTGAGTGGCAACTTCCAAGTTTGTAGCATTACCCTGTTCACATTATTTCACTAAGTAGTGAAGGCCACTTCATATCTTAGGGCCATCTGAGCAAAACTTAACCACATGAAAAACTTTGCTACAAACAAGGATTGAAGGCTACAGGATATCCACACCCATTAAACATAAGGTACTAATGTACTACAATAACGGCAAGTGGTGTGCATTATAAAAGAGTGTGACACAGAGCAAAAGGATAGTTTTTACATGTCATTTAAGAACAAAACTAGGGCATTCTGAGTTAGGTTGTCCACTCTAAAAAATGAAAGATGTTGGAAAAGTTGTTGGAAAGACTTAAACCTATATTGCAAGAGCTAGAGGTGGGACAGAAAAAGAGACAGAAATTAGGACTACCTAGCACCCTCCAAATCGTCAAAACCTGATTGGATATATGCGCATCAAGTTTCATGGGAAGGAAAGAAGAAGTACTAAAAAGACGCTGGCCCAGCCAGAACAATACAAAGAACAACTGGGTAGGCAAGCAGGTACAGAGACTTCAAGTCAGGTACAAATTTACAAAAGTGAGATTACACACTGAGCACTGGAATGCATGATCCTCTCTTTGAGGTCTTCAGTTTAGAACTGAATTTAAAAAATCATGAGGGGGGAGGTATACCCTTGTTGTATGTGGTATCAATATATGCTGTAGACAAAATACCACTACTGGCAAAATATAATAACCTCTGAGTACGTGGCAGTGTGTGTGTAGATGACCTAATAACTCTTCCAAGGCTTAACTGTTTGAGAATTCCATAATGCCTTTATTTTTAAACATTAGTTTAACGATGAGACATAATGGAAAAAGTATAATATGAAAATAGATATTCATGCCAATCAAGACAGATACTTTTTTTTTTTTATTATGGTCAAGTGACCTGTCTATTCTCCTAACTTTTATGTCTGAAGTCCTATGAGCTAGTCCTTCACTTTAGTGTACAGTTCTTACTCTGCACTGTTTATTCTAGTTAGCCAGTTCTGTCAAACCTAGGTCAAAGGCCAAAAGAAGAAAGTGACATCAAACATTTCTGCACTGGACTCAAGGCCTGCAAAACTATAGACACAGAGAGAGATGTTAATCAAACGGAACAATAATAAAGTCATAAAGCACAAAAAAAAACCTCTCAATGAGTCACTTTGGGAAAGCCAGATCAGTAGTATCTCTCAGATCTCACACAATCAGATGTTCCAGAGATCAAGTCCATCAGTATGACAACGTGCCTGAGAGACACAGTATCATAAATGATACAAAACATAAATGATACTAGATAGTGTACACTAGAAGCAACAGAACTACCAGTTTTATCCTAAGTACATTACAGGTATTTGAAAAAAAAGTGTTCTTCACACTACCCCTAAGCACAACTCCACATCAGCCCTGTTTCTCCTTTCACATTAGACAGCTGGATGCTGCTTATCTTTAAGGCATCCTGAAGACATTAAATAAATATGAGAAACAGAATCCTTAGCCTCAGGTGCACTGTATGTATTTAGACAGGTGCACCTTCCCTGATCAGTCAGCAATTTTGAAACTTAAAGAATATAAAGTTGACCATATAAAATAAAGACTAACAACTAATTGATGAATTGAGGACCATTGTTCCCAGGTATTCAAATAAGAGGCCTTACAGCATAAGAACACACAGCATGAATATCCTGAGGATACTGACCCATTTGCACTCACCATCCCTCTTGTTAAGTCAACCAAAAGTTCAGTGCCCCCTCTTTATATTCAGACTTGGCCTTGCACCCGGATAGTGCTAGTTTCATAGGCTGTGGAGTCCATACATCACAGAATGGCACTGACATATTTTCAGCATTTGTTTCTCAAAGGTATTCATGTCATATCAGCACTAAGAGTCGTCATATCTTGGTTTTCATGTGGCTTTGATGCACCTTACAACGACCTTCCCAACATGCAGATATACTGGACAATGAATCTGCACAATTCTATATCGGACCAATGATCTGAGTTTTCATGTATACATGAATAATAAACTGCCAAAAGTCCATTTTTAACGTTCAGTCAAAATGTTGAAGTATTTCCAGCCCCTCTCAAAAGTTCAACTACAGAATGTAGAGCCAATAAGAACTCCTGAAGGAATTTTACAGCAACTTGAAAATTTAGTACTGACTTTGAACCTAAAGGTATATTCAAATAGAAGATGATCCTGGATTTTAGTCTGACTGCAGTTCCAACACACACACACATTTTATAATGAATAGTATCTATTTCCTAATACGCTATTCAGTTTCAGCGTGATGCTTATCTACCCCACAATTACTTACAGCTCTGTCGACCTTCCCAAATAGGAATTTAAAGGTTTGGGATCATGGCTGGGCATTGCTCACTTACATAAACTTTGCCCAGTTAAATCTTAGAAGTAAGCCTCCATGTGCCGCACTTGCTGTTGAAAACTGGAACATGTACTAGTCAGGGAGCTCCTTCAAACTAGATTGCTAAGAAGTTTGACAAAGTTCAGTTTTCTAAACTAGCTTCTATAATACTTAGTATTCAGGTGAAAATGAATTTGAAGTGTTACAGTGATGGCTAACCAAATTAAAATGCTAGTTTAATACTTCATGCTGAATAAACCACAAACTTTAATTTGTTTATGAATAAAGGTGCACTAGAAATTCTAAAAGATCATTCATAGCACATACGACCATTAATATATACATCTAAGCTGTAATGTACTCCTATGCCCAAGTTAAGAGAACACAACTTCTATCCACTGCGATAGACTATATTTAAAAAGGAGTTTCCACAGAAAAGGATGAAGGGAAGAAATCACTAAAAACAATTGTCAGCTACATAGCTAAAGAAAAATCCTAAACTCTCAAAACAATCCAAGCATTCTTTGCTAAATCACTTGAGTGAACCCAATGTATGATACTCACAATACAATAGACAAATCCATAATTGAAAAAGCTCTGGTGACATGGGGTTTTTTGAAACACCTTTGCTCATTTAAAGAGAAGACTTCATTGCTCTTGTAAAGATACAGTAAGTCTAGAACTATCCTGGATTTTTATTGAGTTCAATCATTTAGCTGGGAGCCTGTAGATAGGCCTGAACTTTAACTGTGTCAAACCATAAGGCTCTCCTTCCTGGAAGCACATCAAGGTTCTTGCATGAAATCTGATCATCAACATAGTAGGATTAATGACAGAGGTGGTCAGGCTGATAAACTAGCAGAACAGAAACCTGCTTAAATGAGCAGGGAACTGTATCTAAGATAAGGTCGTAATGCGTTCTCATCCCTTTGTGCCAAAATTGAAGCAAGACCTTGTTTGAAATCGATGTGAAAGAGAAGGTTTTATCACTCATTGTCTCCTTGCGGGAGGTCTGTGGTTGTTTCTGGGAAAACAGACACTAGATACTCAGACTACTACCATCACCCTCCTAGAGTAATGCCACTGACTGCAGACTGACACCACGTGATACCTAGTTTAGCTTACCAAAAGGGGGACTGGCAAGGGAGGGTTTTCAAACAGTTAGCAGACTTATTTATGCACAGGAAGGCAAACTGGATATCAGGCATTTCTCTCAATCAACATAAAGTCTCAAACAGCTGTTTACCTCTGTATGCCACCACCTGACTAAAGTGCTCTCTTAAAATAAGATATTCTTAATAAATCAACAACTATAAACGCTGGAAGTTTACCTTTAATTTTAACCACTTTTTTCCCCCACCTGCTTTTGTTTCCTAATGATCAATAATACCACACCTTTCTGCTGGATATGCAAGCACCTTGCCTCAGGGTGCTTCTCCATGATGTTCCTCACCAATGCATGGTATAATACTACAGCTATTACACCTAGGTAAGTCTGTTCACAAAGTATGCAGATATTTGACTGCAAAACTTTTTGAAGCCCCAACATAAATACGATTGGCAGTACCACTATAGGATAAATTCATAAGTGAAGCACTGCAAAATCCAAGTATTAGAAGAGGGTTAAATCCTGAAGTTACATAATAGGAAAAGACACAATGTCTAATCAGCAATAATGAGATAAACCTAAGACAAAACTACTCTGAAACATGAATTCTGAAACTCACACAAACCAAGGTCTGTTATTCCCCAGTTACTCAGAGATGACCCAAGTCTATTGGTATTCTTATACACTTCACAGCAGCTTCGCCATAAAACCTGTATACATGAGTTCCAGTGGCACACAGAACTTTAAAAATCAGTTCATTTCACATTAAAAAAATGTCTAGATACAAAGACAGTTGCTACAAAATGCATTACAGAAAGTTTTCCACACACAGGAAAATAAGAAAAAAAAAAAAAAAAACAAACAAAAAACCCCACACGCACCTTGTTTTCAATTAGTACACAAGCTGGCTTCACAAAGAGCTGACCTGTCCCAAGTCTCCTACATACCCCAAATAAAATTCTTCATGTCTGCCCATTTGAAAGAATTAAAAACTTGTGTTAGTGAAAATTAAATTTTATATACCTAGTTAAACAGAAAAACTTCTGTGGAGTGACTTCCTTTACACAAGAAGAGAGGTATATATTGAGTTTGGAATGCCTCTGGATATTAAAACAACATTAAAATAATTTTCATTTTCTAATTCACATATTTATTTAAAGCAATAAAGCTGGATAAGAGGTTTTGAGGTTTAACTTCTTAATGAAAAGTCCACATGAATTGTCATGGAATGGACATAATATACTGTGAGATAAAGTTTACTGGCATTTCACTGAAATGGAAGTAATTTGGAGGGTAACTTCATTTAAAGTCAGAAACTAGGACAAGGAAACAAAATATTTTTGCAGTGCCTGAAATCCTGGAAGTCAACTCAATGTCCTATTCCTCTATGATATACCTTACCAGAACAGTCACAACAAGCAGAAATATCACCAGCACTGTAACTGGGATTGCCTGTATGGTTTCGCAAATTGCTTTATGAAGATCTTACCCACTTCCCAGATTCATAGTAGCAAGTCACTGACAACATCAGATTTTTTTCTTCCATACTATTACTTCAAACCCGTCTCTGATTATTCGAGTCAGAGGCATGGCATAGCAAGCAGCAAAGCAAACAGAAGGAGTAGTTAATCGTACTGTAACTTCAGTGCAATAAATTTTGTGATTTCAAATTCAGTAACAGTGCATAGATCTCCTAACACATGCATCATCCAGTGTTGGGAAGTAAAGACTATCAAAGGAATGAGTACAATCCCACAAAACTAATAAACTAGATAAAGACATTCACACATACATATGAGAGAACCAATAGCCATTGGTGTTTAATACACTACAGGATGCAAAAATACATGGCAGAGACCAAAAGATAAACCAATTTTTTTTTTTAGCTTTTACTGTTTCACCCAAACAGCCTCTGCAACTCCACAAATAAATTCCAAGTGATAAAAAACAGCTAGAAGAGTGACATAGGAAACATCTGAGACCTGCAAGTTCTTCATCACTCACTCGAGTAAAGCAAATACAGGAACAGTGGACTTCAGTGAAAAGTACTGCGGCTGATACTCTCCTACATTCGCAGCACCAAACATGAAGCAATCAACACAAAGAGAGGAAAGAACTAAACACACACCTTGAACACCTCAGAGAAGAAACCAGAGCCAATTTTCTCACATGTGAAGTCATCGAGACGAGTAAGTCTGGAAAAGGCACTTATCAGGGCTCTGTATGAAGAGGTACAAACTCTTCCTATCTGGGATGCAGTCCCTTCTCCTCCAGTGCCACCATCAAAGTCTTCAACGCGCTCCAAGCGTGGTGGAAATCCTGCTATTGAATTCCGTTTACTTCGGTCCATTTTGAAAACAAGGTTTTATTTTGCTAAGGGAGGACTTCTCACATCTTAGGTAATTTGCTGTCTTCTCTACTCTTGTTGGATCCTAAAATACAAGAAATTGAGATTACCATTATTGTAAACATATCTAATAAGTTTGACAGGACTCCAACACAGCTTACACCCATTTAAGGGAATAAGAAAAAAAAAAAAAAGCAGAAGGTAGCCAAGTAGGGGCATGAAAAAACAAAGAAAAAACCCAAACCACACCACAACCAACAACACAGCATCATCAGTAAAGACAGACAATCTAATTAACTTTTCCTTTAGATTCAGGGAAATACCCTATGCTCTGGCTATTATGAAATTAATAGGTTTGGAACTCAAAATTTAACTGGTAACAAACAACTTTCATTCCTTCCTCACCACCCCTTTCTTTTTTACTTAAGTTCTGGTTGCTAAAGCAAGCAAGTAAGCAGGAGGAAACCCACAAAATGTAACGTTCTATTCTACTTCAGTAGCAGTTGGTGACCAAGCTACTGCTATTGCAAGAAACCATTTCACATTAGGGACTGAACAAAGGATCTCTAACTATAAAAAAACAGATCAACTTTCAGCTGACGTAAGGAAAATTATTAGCTGTCAATAACAGTAGCTGGAACACCAAAACCTTTGTTGCTAAAGCTTCCACCTATGAATGTTCCAAGACCAATTCCTTAACTGGTAAGAACACAAGTTTATACCCATTAAAGATCTAGCCTTCAAATTTATAAAAACATCAACAATCCTGCTGCAAAAACAAAGTATTCTTATAAGAAACTGCCAGAACAATTCTCCCCACAAACACACTTTTTGAAGCTATATTAATTTCAGTTCAACTGAAAACACAGGAAACAAGCTACATTTGCCAAGTCGGAGAAAAGAAAAAAAAAAAAAAAAAAAAGGAAAAACCAACAGTAACGGAATTTTTTTCTTTTTAAGAGGATGATGAAGTAATCAGGATGACTCTGGAGCCCATCAAATTCAGCTTGGACTGGCAGACCTGACAGGTGGCCTACTTTTTTTTTTTCTTCAAACCTTAGACTCAGGAGGTTATTAAATCTTTTCCACACTTAACTGTTCATTTACAGCAATTTGGTGAGCCTTTACAAAACCTGAATAAAGTGAGCAGTCACAAAGAGGATAGATTTCTCTCCCTGCCTCCCCCTGCCCCACCACCCCTTGAGAGTGAATGAAAAACTGGAAGGAGAAGGAGGAAACAATAAAATTAAGGAAAAAAAAAAAATGGTGGACAAAATAATCACAAAGCAGGGAACAGGCCAGGCAATTATATTTCTGTTTACACAGATGTACAGAACCTGAACAATACACTAAATTTGAAGAGCATCTCAAAATCAGGCACACCAGCTGTCCTCTGAATACATAGCAGTGCTGCCATACCCATGTTTTGTATGCAGTGTATCTTTCAGAGATGCTCTGTGCCAACACTTCAGAAAAGCACATAGTCCTTCCCTGCCTTCAGAAGTAAACTCTGTTGAACTCTGTGGAATTAATTTGAGGTTGTCCTCTCAAAACCAAAACATCTCCATATTTTCAAGGGTGTTTATTTCAAACATCTTAACACTTACCTCTCTAAGCAAGAGTCAGTGGGTATAAGAATGTCTTACCAGGGCCCAATTAAGAAAATCTAATCTATATCAAATCCCATGTTGTGGTATTCCTACATAATTTTATATGCAGACTCCCACATGCATGCACTTACGGCACTTTTCAGATGATAGCACTACACAGTCTAATGTTATAGTGTGGGCAACTGTCACACATAAGATCAGGATCCAATTTCTGACCTCATATTCTTGTCCCATGAGCCTTGAGGGTCTGGAAATGGTACAGAAGCACCATGGAAAGATAAAGCCTGTTATGTCTCTCCAGCTGAGAAAAATAGCCCAGAGAACCTCCTCAGCTATAGAGGATGCCCAGGAATTTCTAAGGCATGCTTAAATAATTCCTTTTGATCTGAAAGGGACAAACTATCATTTGGCTACTTTTCAAGAAGATGAAGAACTGTCTATAAAAGGAGGATAGACAAGAAACCATGGTGTTAACAATTCTTTCTCTGGAACATGAGAGGCAAGTATCTTTGGAGACTGAACAGAAAACCCTGCTGTAATTGAAGAAACAATTTTTTAGAACTTATCTGCATCAGAGAGTAGTACTCACATGCACTAGTTGCTTTCCGAAGGGAACAAGTATTTGCCCCAGAAATGCAGGCTGACACTCCAGTATCACAGCAATGCCGTATGAAGCGGACCCTAGATATTGTAGGCATCCCAGCTAAATCTCATTAAACACCACATCCACACCTCAGCCAGCAAACTACAGCAACTTGTAAAGCAGGACTATAAATTTAAGTTTCCAGGCAAAGCAAGACATACGCAAAAACAAAATAGGGAAGGTTGCTGTTGTCTTAACTAGAGGAAGACACCAAGTTCGGTAAGCCATCTTCAACAGGAGGAAAAGTCTAACTCTGGCTTAAGTATCCAGATACCATTAAGGAAAGATCAGCTCTCAGCATTGTCTCTCGATCTATTTAACACACACACAAAAAACTCCCTCACACACACACATCCTTTTGATTGAAATCACATGGTGAACTTTGCAAAACTCCATACAAATCCCACAATGAAAGAAGAGATTCAAAGTACTTCACACAACATAAACCCCAAAAGGTTTTGCCATCTGGATTCCCAAGTAACCCATTCCTTCATTTTTGTCTGCTAGAGTTTGCCTTCTTTCCAGACAGCTACGCGAAATCCTTCAAAATTATTAGGATAGAGCTCCATTTGTCTAGTGTTCTGCCCAGGATTGCATACACAAAATTAGAGGAAAATTTCAAGTGGGCACAATTCCAAGTGGGCCTCCTGTCATTTTGGCCAATTACACTAATGATCACATTCTCAATGAAATCAACCAAGATTTAATTGACTGTCAAGTCAGTCTGAGGTACTTTAATTTACTACCTTGTATGGTTAATTAAAGTGCACTGAACAGAATCCAAGACTATCCAGCAAATCCTGCAACCAACTAAAAGGTTGTTGGGTGGTTTTCTTCATTAAAGTTCAGCTTAAAAACTCTTAAGCTGTGCTCAACAGCCAGTTAAAAAAAAGACACTAAAGACTAAAAAACATTTCCCAATAATTCCTCAGCTTTCAGACCAATTTTTTCTAACATACTTATTCAAGAAAAATGTACCCCACTCTGCCAAGAGAAAAATAATTTAGAAATACACCTCCCCAAATGCATACCTGCCCTACTCATCCATATTTTAATTACTGAAAAGCACAATTTCAGAATGTTTCATACCCTACCACATTTTAATTTATTGGTTTAAAAAAACCTTGGGGAAAAAAAAATCCATGTTAATACTATATTAAGATCAGTTTCTCTACTGCATGAATGCATTGATATTTTAATTGTGGAAATTACTATAAACACAAATACTATCAGCACTTATTTGGCTTTCAAAAACAATGCCTAAGTCCACAAATATTTATAGATGGAAATCCCACAATAGCACATCAAGTTATACCCCACACATCAGGGTAGGGGTATACCACCCCAAACCAACAGATCACATATATTAGCCAGTACTTAACATTTTATACTTCATAGACAAAAATGTGTAAGGCTTCTCAACTTTAGCAGCAGCCCTTTAATGTCTTAGTATATAAAACAAGATCCTTCTAAAAACCCTTTCAAACAAGATCCTTCTAAAAACCCTTTCAATTCATTACTAAGATGTTTTCTGTCCACAGTATCTTTATAAATATGTGCATATTTGCACTCAAATGTCGAACTCACAATTTCTTAAAAGATGGCCTTAACAACAACAACCATTTTTAGACACACAAGACTGTCGCTAGGCATTCAGCCTGGAAAGCAATAAATCTGGTAAATGCATGTTATTAATTTGAAAAGGTTTTCTGAAGAACAAGATGCCAAAGCTTTGACATAAGTCATTTGCCAAGAGTTAACTATTAAACTGATAGCCTGATGTAGCTTCAAAAACCCAGCACTACAAAAACATGAAGGAATTATGCCGGCAAGTATCACTCAACAAAATAACAACTTGGGGGGGGTGGGGGGGTAGTGTGTGTGTTAGAATTCACTGTTGTAATGTGCAAATTTCAGAAAAGCTTCAAAGGAATGTCAAGAACAAAATCTTCCAAGGACTGAATTGACTTTGAGGTCATTAGCTTGGAGAAGAAAAACAAGAAAACGATGTTTGGAAGTGAAACACAAGAAATCAAACTAAACAGGTAAAGAGAACCACTCATTCCACAATTTTGTTCTTAACTCGTGTCATCCGCCTTCCTAACAGAGGAAAGTTCCTTGGTTTGTCCATAACATAGCTTCTTGTCTTTGGGAAAAAGATAGTATCAAATATTTACAGACAAGGTAGCTACAAGTACCAGAGCTTGGCCTAACTCATCCTGAAGCTGAAGTCTTTTTGACTGCTTTTACAGTGTAAGTCTTAGGGTCCAGTTTATAGACTTACACTCGAATGTGAAAATCCCAACATTTTATATTTTCATTTAGGTAACATTTTGCTTTAATTTCATCTCCCCTGTAGGGAATAATTCCTAGCTCTAGCCAGTACTGTCATAGCATAAACTTCCCACAACTAGGGCTGACATTCCTCAGAAGAGACCTGCATTAGCCCTACTACACCACTGGAAGTCTGCTAAACTGCATCGTGGTTTTATAATGCAAACAAACCTCCACAAGAGGCTAAACTGAAACAAACAGTTCATTTATTTTGTTTCTGTAGCCAAGTTTGAAACCAGTAAGAGAGACTAGCCATTAACTTACTGCAGAGCTCAGGATTCAGGGCCAAGGTTGTAGGCTTAAAAATATCTATATCGAGCAGAGGCATAAATTCTGGCACATATTGATTCTTATGCCCACAGCATAACTGTCAACAGTTTCTAGGGTCCAATTATAATACAAACCTAAACCTCTACAGAAGGACCTTGCAAAAATCCATTCCTCTCCTAGTCTGGTTTTAGTCACTCCAATCCACAGTGCAGACAGACAGACTCTAGCCTAGTTACAGAGCATCGTTAGAGTTAAATAATCACTTGAGTAGATCATGTACAATACGCAGCTGCTGCTTCAAATGGATAATTTTAATATATTATGTTTGCCTAACAAAACAGAGCTCAGTAAAGACACTGAGAAGCAGCTCATGCCTTCCAGGTGTCAGCAGTTTTTCTTGAGGAAAAACAAAGGAAAATCAAATCCTTCCAATACCACAGGTATTGTAACATCTTAATAATCAAGGAATTTCCCCCTCAGCCTCTCTGCCAGGTTTATGACTGAGGGCTGACAGCTCTATTAGCACTGGGGCGGTTTTCACAGGAGACAGGAAGCAACTTTCTGTAGTTGTGATGCAGCCAGAGACACAATCCAACACAGAAAAGGCAAGAAAAGAGAACAAGAATGCTTGAAAGAGGCATGAAGATAAAGTAAGCAGGCTGAATTTCATACCTGACTGACCTCTCCTGGACACAATTTACATTTATGTATCGTCAAACAAGGCAGTCAATGATTCTATTTTCCAGCTAAAAGTATCATCTCCACAAATATTTAACGCACACTCTGTAATCTACCCTTAAAATAAAGCTGAAACACCCATATGTGTTACTGGTTTCATTTTACAGTGAAACACCCAACACCATGTTTACTTCAGGTACCTGCTGCACAACTGAAACAGTAACACAGTCTTGACTAATTTATTTACAAATTTTTGAAGTGAGAACAGGGCTTCCCACATCTGTTATTGTTAAGGTATTGGAGACATTGGAGTCTGATGTTATTTACGTACAATCTGAAGCACTCTGGGTACTGCAGGGAAACACATCTCACAGTTTGTGAGCCACAGACCTGGAGTGTACAAAGTCAGCCTTCAAAAGCAAAGTTATCTCAACTAACTCCACTCCTGGTTGCAAGAGCTATTACAGTTCTGCAGTGCAGCCAATGGGACAACCATATCAAAAAGTGGCTTAGCGACTACCAGAAATGTGTTCAACTTAAGGAAAAGAGACAGGACCACGTGCAAAGAAGCTTACTATCCAAGTCAGAAAGAGGACTTGGCAACAGACAACAGATGGAGCTAGGGTGATACATTTGTCAATTATTAGATGTACTTACTGATAAATACACAACTTCAAATGTATATGTTGGGGATCTAATAAGCAGGAAAATGGCTTAAAAAAAAATACGAACATTGACCTTTTCTGATCTTGCCTAGAAGAGCACTTATTTTTGTGCCAGGCTGCAGGATACCACACTGCAAGGATACAATAAAAAGCTTTGCCATTGTGCAAACGCATGGTTCTCAGCTACAGAAGAATACAGAAAGGGAATCCATGATGCAAGTGAATCACAAGCTTCATTCTTTTCTGCAGCAGACACAGAAGCAACAATTCCCTCCTTTAACCCTGCATTTTTTTCATGAATTTGTGAAATCGTTTGCATAAAGAATGACAACAGCAAAAGCAAATGTATAGCTTTGGAGGCTACAGCAGGCCCGTAACACCAGAACACCTCATTTGGACCAACTTTCTCCTTCCATGGTCACAAAAACATCAAGTGCTGAAGCAAGGATTGCTCTATCCCTATCTCCTGCTCCATTCCTACTGCCAGTTGTTCATCCTAATGAAACAGCACAAAACAAATTCCAAGCAAAAAACATAGGAGAGCACACATTTACCACCAGGTACAGGGAACACATCCCTCTGCCTTCAGTTCAAGCTACTCATGTTTAGCATGCAAGTTCTACATGAAGACAAACCAAAACAGACAATGAAATCACACAGCCGTGTCTACAGCTGTACAGCATACTTCTGCCGGAGTCAGAAAATGACATTTTTATTGGCCTATCAGGATATGGTATGCAACAATAATTTCCAAAATATGATGACTAAATGGAAAGGTTTATGGCTAGTCCACTGGGTATATCAGAGTTTCTCATTAAAAGAAATCTTATCTTAGGTTGTAAATTCCACTGCCTAATTAAGTCCATAGAACTGTAAGTCTGTTTATTTTACAGACAATAAAATATGCTAGAACTCTGATCTTCACCAAAAAAATATAAAAATTAATTTCAGTGGTACATAGAGGCTTCTCATAAATTACCCTAAATATTAGCTATAGGTCTTTTCTAGGGGGACAAACAGAAAGGTATAAACTTAAATAAATATAAATTCAGTACTATTGAAATTTTAGCTTTTAACTATAAAGGCACCACCTATCAGAATACCCAAGTGGGAAGTCCCCCGTACTTAAAACAAATATAGTTCCCACCCTGAAAAAAATACTACATTAAGAGTGATCATTTGCATTTATACAGCACCTTTCATCTGGAGACCATAATACAAACATATTTGCACATACACCTGAACAGTCGAGCCTGTCATTAAAACACGATTCACGTATTCTTACGGGGCAGCACAAAACGGCAAAACCCGAGCCAGGCTTTCACACTTCTTGGCAAAGTGACCGTTTTCAGGGCAGTCCTCATGTGGCTGGGCAAAGCTCCTAGCCGCGTTCAGGCAGACCCTTGCCCCCGGATCAGGGCACGGGTTTCTGGAGCCGGCTTTCCCCGCAGCGCTCAGGCGTCCTGCAGCACCCGCTCCCCCTCACGCCTCGCCCCCGGGGCGAACGCAGCCCCTTCACCCACCCGCTCACCGAAACGCGCCGCCGGGGGCGGGAGGGGGCGGCGGGACCCCGCCGGCTGCCCCTTCCCCTCCGCCAAAGGGTGCCCTTTCGCGCAGCACCGCCCTCTCCTCTCCTCCCTCGTCGCCTTCGGGGGGTTCACACACACACACCCCACACCCCCCGCCGGGCCCTTCCCCGCACCGGCTCCCCCAGAGAAACGCGCCCCCCCGCCGCCCGCGCGCTGCCCCCAGCCGCCCCCCGCGCGCGCGCCGGCCGTTACCTGAGCGGCGGCGCCAGCGGGGCCTGCGGGCGGCGCGGGCTCTCATGGCCGCATACCCCACCCGCGGCCAAGCGCCGACCCCTCAGCAACCCGGCCAGGGTCTGTCCCGCCGCTGCGGCAAGCGAGGGGGCCCCATGTGAGGAGGGAGCCCAGCTGCGGGACCCGGGGCCGCGATCACCGCGGCTCCTCCTCCCCGGCCGCCGCCCCCGCCTCCTCCTCCTCACGCGTCCGCCTCCCCCCGGAGTGAGCTCCGCCGCCCAGCCGCCCACAGCGCCGCTCGGGTGCCGCCCCTCTCTAGCAGCCAATTGGCGCCGGGCGAAGCTGGATGGACGGTGGCGTTCGGCCAATGGAGAAAGGGAAGCCGGGCAGAGGGACTCGCAGGTAGTCCGCGTGAGTGCCCCTTTCTAATTGGTCATAAGCCACTTGAGAGGCAGGCCGCTTGGCCAACCATACGAGCGACAGCGACTCCCGAGAGAAGAGCGGAAGCCAGTGGCAGGAAAGACAGAGGGGCGTTGCTAGGGGCGCCTCGCTTTCACTGGCCAGCCTTTGAGGGCGGGTTATAAATAAGAGAGTTAGCCAGTAGGAGTGCGGTGCGCGTGGTGACGGACGGGCGGGAGAGCCAGTCCCCGTATGTTTATAGGCAGCGGTGGGCGTGACGCTGTCAGCGGGACGGGGGCCCCACCGGTCCCGTCCTGTCCCGTCCCGGTGCCGTGGCGGCGGCGGAGCCCCCTGCAGTGCCCCCTGCGGTCCCGCACCGCGGGCGGCGGCGCAGAGGCGGGGGCTGGGGGGTGCGTCAGCGGCCGCGGGCTGGTGACCGGCTGTCGGCCCGGGCAGCGCAGTAACCCCCGTCCTCTCCGAGGGGGGCTCCTCGCCGCCCACCTCGGGCCTTCGTGCTGCAGGTTCCGCCGGCCCTTCGCCCTAAAACCTGACCAGCACCGCGGCCGGTTCCGGCACCAGCCCTCACCCCTCCACCCGGGCATCCATTTTACACGCGGCTGGGGCAATACCCGGCTTTAAAGTGACCATAATTGGGCTCTGTGGCGGCATCCCTGCTGTTATTGCCTCTAACAACCTGTCCCTCTACTGTGTTTCCCACAGGATTCATCCCTTGTTCTGGTTTCTTCCTCCCTCCAGGTCTTGCAGCTTCAGCATTTTACCCGAACTCTTCCCTTTTTCCCAGCTGCCTGCGCCCCAGCCGTGGTGTCACTCACAGCAGAGTTGCTCGCTGCGCAGAACATCCTGCTCAGCCCCTCGAGTCCCTGCTTGTAGCCTGCTTAATGCATCTCAAATATTCTGAGGTTTTGGCTGCCAAGCAGTAATAAGTCTCTGATTTTCGCATACAAACTTATTTTTCAAATTATAACTTATCCACATGTAGGCAGCCTGTAACAGGTATAGAAAAAGATACCTTTCTTCCTGCGAGGACATGCTGCCAAACTTCAAGTATCCATTCCAAAGCACGGCAGGACTAGAACATCTCATTAAATGATTGCGAGGGGGTTTTGGTTTTGTTTTACATTGGCAAGGGACTGATTTTTTCCCTGACCTCATCTTTGGCAAAGGCTGAGCTATTTTTACTGAAACTCTACAAAACAAGTTCATTTGCTGTAGACTCTTGGCTAGAATAACCAAATCCCAAACAGTTAAAACTGGCAGAGTTGTAACTAAAAGGGGTCTCAGACAAGAGTACGTCACTCAACCTTGCCATAACATATTAGTGATATATTTCCTCATTATCCTTTGTCATTAAGTTTATATCTAATCTTTTCAGCTCAATTCAAAATGCGCTTGAAGGTGTTTCATGTTGGAACATTAACACCAACTCTACAAATAGTACTGAACAGAGATTTATCCTTACAGTGGGATTAACTACTCTGAATTGATTTGATTTAGTCTCAGAATTACACCCAAGTCTACAGTGAAACTTTCTCTGTATATTTAACTACAAAAAAATTTAATAATTTCTGCACAGGTAACAGATTAAAAGTTCTTTGTGTGGGGAAAAAAATTGTCCTGTTTTCTTCATTTTCCTTCTGGATATCCTTCACGGGAAATTTTCCCACACTCCCAAATGTTAAATATCAACCATATGCAAACATCTATTCTAATGACAGCTCAAACATAGGGTGCAGCAAAGCTTTTGTAATTAAGCCATTAACAAATATTATAATATCCCTCATATTTTAATCGGTGATGAAGCAGATGTAACTACACAGATCCTCGGTGTCTTCTGCGCTCTAACACTCAAGCAGAACTCAGCTCCAGAATGGGGCTTTTCAGCAAGACTAATTTTTTTAGAATTTATTATTTAAAGGTAAATTCAATGTGTTACCTTTTGCTGCGATTTACCTAAGCAAGTTGAAAAGACTTTACGAAGTCAACTCTGAAGCATCTCCATCACCGTGGTCATTCATTATGCCAGGGTGCAGTGAACCCTTCGGCCTTGTACCGGGTTAAAGAAACCCCAGTGCTTTCTCCTCTCATCTCGCTATTCCCCCGATATGCCCTGTCCCTGCCGGTTTGGAAACTTATTAGTAAGCTTCAAGATGACATCTGGTGGTAGGTTTTATTACTTCTCCTTTTGGGAGCCCAGCACTAAGGCAAATGAATTATTATCTTTTCCCAGTTCCCCGTCATAAATTTCACCTCTTTTCTGCTTCCCAAACAATATACACGTTGTCTCTGCTTTTGGCCTGCAAATGTCTTACTGGTAATATACAGGAATGAGCATTTATCCCATGGGCTGTTGCAAAGTGAGATCGTTAAAATGTGCCAGTGTGATTCAGTAAAGTTAAATCTCAGCTGGAAACACTCATGCTGTATTTCATATAACATTGCATGAGGTCCTGTGATGTATGTCATTAAAGATCCCTGTTTTGAGAGGGAAATAAGAGTCTTATGACCCTCCTAGGGCTTTATCTCAAAGGCAAGGCCTACGTTTTGAAAGTGGAAAAACAGGGGGTTTGCTGGTGACCACGTGTGTATGTACATCACCAGCAGAACCTTTGTCTGAGAAATTCCCTCATAACTCCTCACAGCTGGCAGAAGTACCCTAGCAAATCTGTGGCCTTGAAATCTGCAGATGAGTGACTTTTGTACTCTTCCTCTGTTTCCTGGAGGTTGGAAAATGAACATTGCATTAGAAGACTCATCAAAGAGACTCATCAAAGGCAAAGTTCTGCAGATGTCACAGTGCACTTTGTTCTAACGATCTCTCTTGCATCCCAGAAGGGTCAGGCAGCCTGTAAATACCACAGGAAGCTCTGTTCATGGCGGGTATTTCCCTCTCCTCCAGCTGCCCCTGGGCTGCTGCCCCATGCAAAGATCAGCCACTCCAAAAACAGCTCTGTGGCTTGTGGTTTGCTCCTCTCTGCTCTCAGACAGACTCTCTTCCCCAGACAGATCAGTTTGGCTTTTTAAATGTAACCGGTTTGGCAAAAGAGTAGCCAAGGGTTAACTCACAGGGTGGCAATAAAAATAGACTTGAGAGAAATTGGGTGAGAGCAGGCAGGAGGGGGAATTCCCTTCCACCAGACTTTGGAAATGCCCCGGAGGAGAGAAGTTTTGGAGATTTCTCCCTCACAAGGAGAAAGATGCTGCAAGCTAACCACACAACTTTTGTCTCCGCTGTAGCAGAGCAGGTGTTTTCCCCAACAGAGAGGTTTTGTAGGCTCCAAAATGAAACAAGTGTCAGACAACAGGGACTGTCTCTCTCCACTACCAGGGGATGAAGACAGTGGGTCAGCTTCACAGCACTGTGATGAGATTGGGCATTTTAGTGATTTAACCCACCAAATTCTTCATGTAATGAAACACGTCAAGGAAAAAATCTTTTTTAGACAGGATTGGTCAAATTCTTCTCTGATTTACACCAGTGGAGATCTGGAGTCATGGAGAGCAGGAGGAGAGGGTCCCAGAGGGACTGCCTGGAATTTACCCTCCTCTAATGTCAATGCTGTGTCTTTTCTAGCCCCTGTCCTAAGTGGACATTTAACAGGACAACCATGAAAAATGATCCCTTTAGGCTTTCAGTCACACACCAAACACCCTAGATTTCGAAAAGCATCTTAACGGGTTCCCCTGGAGGCACATCCTCCCGCCCGCACCTCCCTCAGCCAGCCTTGCAGGTGGCCTTTGCAGACCAAGGTGAGGTTTGCTCATGAGTGAGAGGCCATTTCCCAACACTTTGAGCATGGGAAGGCACAGCTGGGGCCGCGCTTGGACTGCGTGCTCCTTGTCATGTCACGACCATCCTCCTGGCAGCAAGGACAGCTCTGCAGGGGCTGCCTGCACGCTGTCCTCTGGATGAGGATTTACATGCCTGCTGATGAAGAACAGGGTTAATGATTCTGTCTCACCACCTGTGCAGACAAGACAACCAGCATGTCCTTGTGAAGCTATGTTGCCATGTCAGTCCAAACCTGGCACCTCGTATCTCTGCACGAGACCTGGCAACCTTGGGATTGTCAGAGCATCTTCCACATTCCTCTTCCAGGAGGCTGGGCAGAGCCCAGGCGGGAGGCTGGCAGCAGCGCCAGACACCCTGCCTCAGGAACCAGAGACAGCTTGTGCTGGGGCAGATGGATATTCCCATTTAGGCAGCTGCCATGCTGTGACTGGTGCCATGGTCTTGTGCTTCCCTGCCTGCTCATCATGGCCATCTGCTGTCCTGGCTTCAGCTCGGAGCCTGTCCACACTACAACAGTGCCATGGCATGGCTATAGCCAAGCTCCTGGTGGCACTGCGGGCATGGAGTGGCACGGAGCCCGCTGGCTTTCTCCACGATGCTCCCAGCCATGAGGATGGTGAGCCAGGACTGACCCTGTGTCACTGTGTCTGAGTGCCTTCAGCCCTGGGAAGAGCCCATCAGACCATGCTCCAGCCCGTAGGAGCTGAGGGGCAAAGGGTGAGACCCCAGTGCTCAGAGCAGGCCTCAGACATGGCTCCTCTCAGCAGCCCCTGAGTTTTTGGATTGTCCGATACCAAAATATCAATTTTGTAGCGGAAAACCTTACATATTTGGCAAAGGTGTATTCACAATAACACCCACCAGAGTGCAGAAATACAGGCTTGCATTAGTTTGGACTGTGGTGGATGCCCAAAGAGACCACACAGTCCTATTAAGGCCACCAGCCCACATGGGCATCCGTCCCACCTCTCCTGCCCCATGCCAAGGCTCAAAAGGGTTCCTGAATTTCTTGGTGCACCATCCTCACACCCCAGCTAAGCCAGCTCTTCTCTGGGATGAAAGCACAGCGCTTTGCCTCCCTGGACCATATGGCAGCCTGTCCTCCTCTGGTTACACTCCTCACACTTGCTGCCCTTACCTCTGCAATTACAACGGTAGAGACCCATTGTGGCACTGAAACTGGAGACCTCTGCCACAGTGGAGCTCTTCAGCTTGTCCCCCCCTCCACCCTGGGCTTGGGCACACTCAGTTCTGCTCCTGCTTCCTCCAGCCTGGGCTTTCTGCAGAGCTTCACGACCTACAAGCATCCAGCTGCTACTGGATCCCTGCTTGGTTGCTGGAGAGATCCCGCTCTCGGATCAGCATGACCCTGTATGCATTCAAGTCTCTCAGCCCCTTAATTTTTCCTGGCTCCCTGAGCCAGCAAAGTCCCAGTGTTTATTATTCCTCTCCCAGAATGGTTCTCTGTCTCCGATGCTTTGCTGTGTGTGGTGTGCTTTTTTTCTTCAGTTTTGTTTTTCTGTTCTTCCTCTGCTGGATTACAAAGCAGTGAAGGGCCCTTGGAAAGGAAGATGAGTCAGGACAGATACACAGGGGGAAGAAGACAAGCTCCCAGCCTTGAAGTCAGGTTCACTGCCTGCGTCACTGTTATTAAAAATAGATGAATGGCAGTGCTCTTTGCATTGGAGGAGCAACAGAGGAGATGTAATATCCTGGGCTGCCGAGCAAATGCACCCTCTGTCTGCCTGCAAGTCACTCAGTTAACATCTTCTGCTCTTTGATAAATTCTTTTTTCTTGACTCTGACTTGTGGGATTTAATTTGCCTGTCATAAAAAACTGTTTTAATATTTCAGCCTTCTGGGGGGAATGACTCACCTTGGACTAGCTCTTCTGCTCCAGTCAGTTGGCTATCAGCTCCCTTGAGAACTTCAAGTATCATCTCCCTCTGAGAGCAGCCCCTCTCTCCATCCCACAGTCAAGTGCTTCTGGGGGGTGAGAGAGCAGCCATCTGGAGGTGATATATTGGCCCATCTGCCCCAAGACCAACTTTGATCCTGTCCAGCCCTCCTGAAAAAAGCAAGATTGCAAGGTGGCACGAGGCAGGCTGGGATCCACTGAGCTCTCTGCAAGGCTGGGGTGAGATGTGTGCCAGTGCCCAGTGGCAAAGGTCAGAGGACAGAGAGGCTAAAGCGCAAGAAATAGGATGATTTACATGAACCCAGAGCCCAGGTGAACCACCCGTGTCCCAGCAGCGCTGCCACAGCTGCCAGCCCTCTGCCCAGGGCTCCCGCTGCTGCGCCCGCTCACCTCCAGGCTGTGCAAAAGGGATGATCTCTCTGCAGATTGTGCGTGGGCTGCACTGGGGTGACGGTGGCAGCAGGACCAAAGCTCTGCTGCTGCTCTGCTCACTCAGGAGGACACTCAGCTCCTGTCATACCCTGGGCTGGGGGACACAGCCCAAGCACTGAGCTTGCACGTCTCTCCCAGGGCCAACATCTCCCTTCCTCCTACCTATGCCCTTACTTCCCCTCAGCCCTTTTGCTGCCACTATTTTCCACTCACTTGTTTTCTATTATCTGCTTTTTCCTATTAAATTAACATAATCAACTTTATCATCTCTGGCCTGCTCCGTGCTTTGGCCAGCAGCCAGAAGCGAAAGGACAGGAGCTAAATAAAGCCACTGCAAGAGAGAGCGTGATACTGGCAGAAGTCGATGTCATCTTTTTTGAGCACAAAACTTTCTTTCACAAGTTATTCTAATTCCTCAACTCTCGTTGCTACCCAGACCTGTCTGGTCTAAATGCTGCATGGGTTTGTAAGGGGGTTTTCTCTCCCCCTCAAGAGCAGCCTGGGGCGATTACCCTCTGAGCAAGTCAGAGCCCCTGTATAACCCACACAGACACAGGGGGCTGCTCCCTGGTATCTGAGGGAATATTTTTGCTCACTGCATGAGAAAGTGCCAGTGCACCAGCAGGATATTAAAGCACCCCGTGGTTTCCCTCCCCTCTCCAGGATGGGAGAGCAGCAGTGTCACTGCAAAGAGACTGTCACGCCTATGCAGTCACTTTTCTCGCTCCCAGCTGCCCCTTCCATGCTATGGGGAGCCAAAGGTGCCTCATTAGTGTGTTAATCATAATCCTAATGAGTGTAGAGATCAGCTAAAGTAATAGCAGTGACCTGCAGGGGGTCTCATCTACCCAGGTTTATCGTGCTGCTCAGAAACCCCTTGGGGAGTGCCAACCCACCACTCTCCTTGTCCCCCAGCTGTTGAAGATACCCTGTGCCATGTCTACACGCTTAATTAAAGCAGAGGGAGCGGTAACCTTGACGACTGAGAGCTGCTATCTATAAGCCAGCTGAGGCGGATATCGTTTCAGCATCTCCACAGAGAGACCAGAGGAGAGACGTGAGTCAGAAGCTTGCAGGCGTTGGACGTGCTCAGGAACCGTGGTCACAGCCAGCAGCACCAACGTCCCCTGGAGCTCATGTCCTCCTCAGGGTGCCAGGGGGGTGGAAATGCCGTGGTTCCTCGTGGGAGAGACGTGGCAGGCTCCCAACCACCCCGAGGTGCTGGGTCGGGCAGTGAACACTGTGGCACTGAGAGCCCAAGCCTGACCGGTGCAGAGAAGGCTTTGCTCTGCCAGGCAGGCACCTCTGTGGTGTCTGGGGGGAGCGGAAGACTTATCACTTACCAAGAAGTTGAAAATACACTTAAAACAATTGCTCTTAGAACTGGGAAATTTGTAGAAGCCCAGTTACTTCTGCCTTAAGGGGATGCTGGAAAATGGTACATCTCGTTTTGGTGGGTAATAAGTAGCAAACAGCTAGAAATGCATTTCCAATGAGGGGCTGAGATTTAATTTTTTTTTTTTTTAAAGAGCCAGTAAAAGACATGATCGATTCTGCACCAGATCAACCCTGTTCTCTTCTCCCTGCCTCTGAACTGAGGGCAGGAGCTACCAAGGAGCCTCACACTGAAGAAGGAAGGCAGTTCCCTCTTGGGGAACAAAAATACCCATTTCTGTCTTCTTCCTCTGTCCTGTGGTGCTGCAGACACGGGATGGAGAAGGAGACACACAGCCCCACCTCTGCCAAAGCAGCCTGAGAGGGTCAGCAAGGACCACACCAAGATGTGGGGCCCTTGGATGCCTCCGAGGCCTCGTGTTCTTCACACCTTATGGGCAAAAGGCACCTTCCCAGGTCAGAGGAGCACTAAACCTTCCCATTGTTTCTGTGAGAGCTGATGGGGCAGGATAGGAGGGTTCACTCCAGCTGCACTACACGAGGCTGGGGTCAGGGAGGAAGCACCGTGACAACGGATTTGCAAGGGGATTTTTGATCCTTCCAGAGAGCAGCCTGGACACAGGGTTCCTGGCTGGGTGCCTGGCCACCGCCAGCTTCATAATGGGGTTTCTTCTTCAGAAATGCCAACCAGAAGAGAGCGGTCAGACTTTCCGATGGCTGTTGGCTTGGCCCTCACAGCGCCTGGATGGGCTTGGCCAGCCCGAGGGAGGCTGGGAGGGACGTGGGGCAGGGGGTGTCCCGCCGGCTGCAGAATGCCCTGAGAGCCAGCTGTGACACCTTGAGCACCTGGCTCAGCCCTGGCCAGGGCAGCATCCAGGGGTGCTGGAAGCAGCTCTGCACCCGGCTGTGCCCACAGACCCGGGTACCCCGGAGCAGTTCTGAGGCCCCAGGGCAATGCTCTATGTTAGGCTTGGCCACTGTCCCCATCCCCGTGTGGGGCAAAAGTGGGGGACCAGAATGGGGTGACGGGGTGGTGCAGGACTGCGCCGGGGATGCCCGGGACAGGGAAGGCCCGGACCCGGGGTGCCCTGCCCGAACTGGGGGTACCGGGGACCAGCCGGCGGTGCTGGGGGCGGTACCGAACCGGACCGAGGGTGTCGGGGCCGGACGGGACGGGGATGCGGGGGGTGGCAGCGGCCCCCGCCCCGCGCCTCCGGGGCCGGGGCTGGACCACGTGCCGCCCGCCCCGCCCCGGCCGCCGTCCCGCCCCGGCGCCGCCCCGGTGCCGCCGGCGGAGCCAGCGCGGATCGGCCCAGCATGGAGGGGACGCGGCGCGCCCTGCTCCGCCTCGCCGCCGCCTGCTGCCTGCTCTGCGCCCTGCCAGGTACCGGGGGTGGCCGTCCGAGGGGTACCGGCCCGGGGGGGGGGGGCAGCCCCGGGGGGTCCCCGCCGGTCGGGGAGCGCAGCGCCGGAGGCAGCCGTCGGGGCAGCGCTGGGGCCCGGGCGCCTCCGGCCGCTGGTGGGGCTGCGGGAGGAGGGTTTGGGGAGCCCAGCGCGGGGACGGAAACCTCCGGGGAGCAGCGCCCCGGGCCTGGCCCCGAAACTCGGGCCAAGTGCCCTCAGCACCGGGCGCCGTCGCCCCGGCGGGCGCGCAGGTATGGTCGCCCAGGGATGCTCGGGGGGGGACACCCGGGCGAGCCCATCGCCCCAGGCAGCAGCGGCGAGGCCGCCCGCCCCGGCCTTGCCCATACAAGGCAGCTGCAGGCAGCGCTGGTCCCGCGGGCGCTGCGCCCCCGCCAGCGGGGCCGGGCCGGGCCGGGCCGGGCTCACCTCCCCGGGGCAGCGGGGAACCCGGGGGGATGCGCGGGGAGGACAGCGGCGAGCCCCGAGGCACTCGCCCTCCAGCATCCAGCCCTGCGAGCCCCGCGTCTGCCCCCCTGCAGCTCTTGGGCGCCTGCGAGCCGCTGCTGAGCTTCCCCCGAGGAGACCCCGGACAAAGCCGCAGCCCTGCCGCCTTCCTGCAGGCACAGGGCGCCCGCCCCGTCGTGCTGCCGGAGCGGAGGCGATGCCGGTGGCCGGGCCGGAGCAGGAGCCAGACCCCGGCCCCAGGCAGCCTCTCCCAGGCAGTATTCCGGCTCGGCTCCACGAGCAACACGTCCCACGCGGGCAGGCGCGGTCTGCAGCGTGGCGCTGACAGCCCCGTCCACCCACAGGCCCCGAGCCCTGCATGTGGCGGGAGCCTGCCCCGAGTCGGGGGGCTGTCGCCACCCCCGTGACCCTGGCAGTGACAAAGTCTGAGCTGGCATTTAGGGGCTTGCCAGGGGCTCGGGAAGCAAACGTGTTTCTTCTTTGCGGCTGAGAAAAAACCCTTGGCCAGAGCCTGGACATATCACAGCACAGTGACAGCAGCTGTAAGAGATGGTTACACGTAGAAACTGGGTTTCTAGTAACTAATTGAGCTGGCAAAACCCCAGCGTAGGTGCCCGTGGTGCTGAGCCCCGGCAGCAAGAGCAGCTCTTCAGGCTAAGGTTTTGGGTGCCGGATGCGGTTTGGCTGGGTTTGAGGCTGAGCGTGAGGAAATAGTCCCAAACCAGCCCCCTTCATGTGGGCAAAGCCTTGGGTAACGCCGCGCTCCCCCCGCGAGGGTGGCTCTGCTATGACAGGGTGCAGGGAGGTGGCTGGCCACTGGCAGAGGAATGACTTGGGATTTCCATCAGCCAAGAGGAGGAGCTCAGGGCTGCCACTGGCTGCGTTCGCCCCATGTCTCGCAGCATGCTGAGGTACCCCTGGGGAGCTCTCTGCCCCAGCTGGCTCATAGGAGCCCTCTTGCTGCAAAGTCCAAGACTCAAACTGCTGGGACATGCCAGAATTAAAGTTGTGCTGGATTTTTCCTGGCATCTTTCATGCTTAGTGTTCCAGCCCCAAAGTCCCTTCACAGCCTCAGGAAATGGCACCTATGCAGCTAGCCTGGCCCTTGTCCTCATGGCTTTTGGGTCCACTAGCTAATTCCAGCCACAGTTGAGAGTGCAAATGGTTTGTGAAAATAGGTGGCGTGAAAGAGATGCCAGCAATAAAAACTGCCCCATCGCAAGCACAACCCTTAATGAGACACCAGAGAATCCCAACAGGACAGGTATGGGGGAAGGAAAGGTTCATCCGGAGATTGGTGCTAAAGTTGACAGTCCTGAGACAAACCTGTCCAAAATGGGGCTTGTCCCAGCTCTGCAGGCTGGTCTCTGCCCTGCTCCCGGCCCAGATCCCCATTGCCCCCCCATCCGGCAGCGCCTGCTCCCGCTTCCCAGCCGGGTTTGCTGCGAGGCCGCAGAGGGGCTCGAGCTGCCGCGTCCCCCGTGCTCTGCCCACCCTGGCCTCTCAATGCAGCCTTTCTTCGCAGCCTGCGGAAATCCACTTCCTCCAGCACCATCAGCCTTACAAATAAAACCCCGGAGTAATTTTGGTGTGGGCATTTTGCTGCCTCCCCCTCCCGCGCTGAGCTGCCTCACAAGCGGAGGGGACAGCGCGGGCTGGGAGCGGTGCGAGCGCATAAAGCCCCGTCTGTCGGCGCCCAGGGCCTCGCACACAGGCGGGCAGTGTGTCCGCTTCCAGAGCCCATGGCTGATTTGCCCTGATTATTTTCCCAGAGTTTGCCCAGGGCGAGGGGATGTGGATGTACCTAAGCCCTGGCTGGCTGGCTGGCCCCAGCTCTGCTGCATCCATAACGGAGCCACAGCTCAGTCCTCTCCTGAGGGTGGTACCTCCTGCTGTGGGGGGTAACGACCGACACAACACCCGCTGCTCAGCCCCATCATGTTGGTCTCTGATGCTGCTTCTGTGCATGCTCTTACCCCAGCCCCAGGTGCAGGGTGGATCTTGGCTCCCTGCTGACCCTCTGGGCAGGGGAGAAGCACTCGCCTCCTTCAGGTCACTTGGCCCTGTCCCTCCGGGTGAAGGGGAGCAGGAACGATCCAAAGCACTGAGGCCCCTCTCCCTCCTTCCTTTCCACTGAGGCCCTCTGGGTGGGCAGACGCAGGGGTTTCCACAAGCTGCCTTGTGGTGACATTGCCTGCCTTCATCCTCACCACACTCATGAGGTCCGGGGCCGTGTCCTGAGCCCTGTAGTGCTGCTCAGGGCAGGGCCAGGGCACATGCTCACCCTGCATGACCCAGACCACGGCTGCTCAGGGCAGGATGCATCCTCCAAGGCCCACGGCCCATGAAACCAGCAGCCACACAGCCGGAAGGTCCTGGGTGCTGCTCAGGGTTGGGCAGATTTCCTGGTGTCCAGACTCCCCCCGAGTTCATGCCACACTGCCCTGGAGACTCCCTCCTGACATGGGGCTGCTATTAAGGCGACTGGCTAATGAATTTTCTCCTCATGACACAAGTACTTCCTCCACTGTAGCTGTGACTCCCAGGGTAAGCAGGGTCAGCTCCCTGCTGTTGCTGTATTATTGGGGTTATGGAGCCCCAGAGGACAGGCTTCCCAGGGCTTGGGTGCTGTGCGTGTCCCCAGCAGCCTCTGGACAAAGGGGTCTTCATCACGGCTCAATCCCTGCACCGAGGAACAAAGCAAACAGCATGGGAGCCTCCCAGGCACCTTCTTGCCAAGCCGGGTGCTTCGTAGCTGCATGCAGCCAGTGGAAAATAACTGGCTGGTGTGACGGTGGTGGCTGAGCAAGGCAGCCTGCTCTCCCCTTCTGTCCTGCCACAGGAGTTTGGAAAGTTCGGAATAAGCCCCCTCGCCTCTAAATGGTGGAATTGAGTGATGGGACTTCATGTAAACCTGTGGGAAAGCAGTTTCTTGCATCTCTCCCCACGCCGGCTGGGTGGGGAAGGGCTCACGTGGCAGGGCTAGGCAGAGCGTGCCACCCTGGGGTGCTGCGTCCCACTGGCAGGCGCTCGGGCTGGCACTGCCCCCCTCCCTGGCTCAGGCTCTGGCACTGCTGCATGCTCTGGGCATGTCTGTGCTGCTTTATGGCTTTTCCTGGTACTGAAGAACCTGTGCTTGGCATTTATGGCGTCGTTTCCAGGGCTGCTCATCTCTGCTCTCACAACTCTCTGCCTGGCTCTGCTATACCACCTTTGGCTGGTTGTCCCCATCCCAAATGCAGTGCCACCAAATAAAGCGGTAGCACTGGCACGCTCCTGGCTCCCCTTTTTGCTCCCCAGGGGTTCAAGCTTGAGGCCTGGCATCCACAAATGCCCTGGGGAAACATCCTCCTGCCTGCCCGGGCAGGTTGGGCACTGGGCTGTCCTTCCCCAGCGCTGCGCTCGCTCAGCACCCCATATCTAATCTGGGCCCCGTCTCGTGCTCAGCTCGTGGCCACCTGCCTATCGGGCTGGAAGGAGCTTCTTGGTCAGGAGACACAGTTTCTATTCCTGTCCCTTACCGCAGCCCTTGATTTGCAGCGTGCCTGGCAGCTTTCCAGGGCCACGCTGGGTGCTCAGCACCCCCATTTCAGCCTCCCCCATCCCCCAGTTTTGCTGCCTGTGCAACGGCATGGCCCAGCTCGCAGGGGCCACGTGGGGTGCAGTGAATTAACTTGCTGCAGCAAGAGCTCCGCTGTGGTCCCCAGGCAGGCTGCAAGGCCTGATCTGTCCCTGCGCCCCATGCCTGGACTCATCACAGCAGCTGGAGCCAGTTCAGCCTCTCTGCCAGGACAGGGATGGGGACAGTCCCAGCATTAGCCCTGGCAGGGAGAACGCTGGAGCTTGCAGCAAATGCAGCCCAGTGGCATCCTGCCTCCATCCAGGTCCTGTGAGGTATCAAACGGGAGCCAGGTTTACAAAGCAGTTGCCCTTTGTACCGGATCTGTGTCTCTGCGCCTCGCTTCGCCATGACGAGGGTGTTTGCCCTACAGCATCCCTGGATGCATCTGGCACCTTCCTGAAGGGCTCTAGAAATCTCTCCTGCCGCTTGTTTCTTTTATTCCAAGCTCTGAGTTAAGGAGAAGAGGTAGGGCTCAGCTGGTATCTAATCAGCAGCTACTCCAGTTCCACTTTGAAATTAAATGAAGAGCCTTGGTTTTAAATCCCACTATATGGTTTTATTTGCATTTATACTCAAGCTCTTTTTCCTTGAAGAGGTTGTTTAATTACCGTTGGTTGGTAACCATAAAAATGTAATAACTGGCAACAAAAGGTAATTTCTACACTTAATGGAGTACTTTGCTAAGCAATAGGATATAATTGCTTAAATACATATAGGTTACAGCTTATGCTGTTACTTTTTAAACATTATATTTTGCATTTTACTAGGTTGTTTGTGACTTGAGCTGTCACACTTAAATGGAAATTGAATTCAGTTAGTGCACAAAAATAGCATTTTAGAAGGGTTTGGGTGCCTTCTCAATGAATCAGAGTAGTAGTTTGACACGCATTCTGTAGGAAGCGGATTTAAGTGAGGTGCTATCCACAGACAGTGACAGCCTGCGCAGGAGGATACATCTGCACCAGGGAGTCCTGCTCCCACGGGCACTTTTCTGAAATCCTGGGTAGATCCTTTCTCATCTTTGTGCTCAGCTCTCGCCTGGGTCTCTGTGCATCTCTTCTAGCGGTGACTGCAGCCTGCACCCCGCTGCCCTGCTCTCCCTCGAGTCCCCCGGCAGCCAGCCTGCTGCTGGCTTCCGTACCTTACGTGGCTCTTCTACATCTCACCCTAAGAGGGATTTTAGAAACAGTGATAAAGCCTATGGATTGGAGTTGCCTCTGTGTTGACCCTTGGGGAGCTCAGGCTGAGATAGGAAGGAGGGTGCAGAGGATGCTCCTGGGACTGGGGCAGGAGGGTTGTGGTAAGAACTTGTCTGTAAGCTGGTCCAGCTGAGGCCCTGCTCTCTCTTGCCTTGTTTTATTCTGAGAAACAAATAGACTGTGGGTGACTGCTGTGGCAGAGGATGGAGGAGACAACTCCACTCTGCATGGCTGCCCTGACACAGCAGCGATGCTCTGTGCTGGTTGTGCAAACCTTCCTCAGCCCCTCGATTGGCCCCAGCCCTGAAACTTGGGCAGGGAGAGCAAAGCAGGAATGGCCCCATCTCCTGCCGAGCTGGCTTCCTTCACTCCTCTTCGTTATGGCATATTTATACCATGTCTGCTCTGGAGCTGGTGGGAGTTCGGGTTGATGTGTGGAGGTCCTTCAGTGTCGTCTTGCAGCACTGGAGAGGACAAAGCTGTGGGCTGATGCTCAGAGCCCTCCCCTCGCAGAGCAGGGAGTGTTTCCCACCCTTGTCCAAGGCAGGGGCTTCTCAGCTGGCTGCATCCCTCCTCCCCTGGGGCTGCTCTCTTCCTTTGCCCCTCTCCTTTCCCAGGCAGAGGTCACTGCAGTCAGCGCTGTCTGATGGGAGCTGCCGCTCCAAGTCCACCAGCCCTGCCCTAATGTGGTCTGAGATCGCTGGTTCTCACCAGGCGCAGACTGAGCCTGGTGGTCAGCACAGACCCGGGGCTGTAGCCTGGGGACCACCAGCCAGCTCTGCTTTAGCAGGCACTGCAGCGTAACCAAAGCAAACCCACCCTTGGTTCCCTGTCAGGGAAAAAGAGTTGCTGTTATTATCAGAGCTCTTCCTTGCAGCTGGTCCTGCTTCTTCACTTGCAGTATGATCGTAGTTGCTTTATTATGGATCCAAGGGTGACTGTACCTTCACCAGCTGTCTTGGGGTGCCGCAACTGTCAGGCCTTGGAGGATCCCAGAGAAGGTGAAGCATCCACACTAACTCCTTCCCCTTCCACCTGAGACAACAGGGGCTTGGTTCCCTCTTGTCTGCAGGAGCTGATGAGGGCGATGCTTTAGGCAGTGTGGCCACAGCCTCCCTGGCATGTGTTGCAGGAAGCAGAGCTCCTCCAGGAAGATGCCAGAGTGACGAGCTCTGACCTGTGTCTCTATAAGTAACTGATAAACAGCTAAAAACATCATCGCTCAGCGACTGGAGCAGCAGCAACCTGTTGGGCACCAAGGATCCAGAGCAAACCACAGTGGTTGGACCCTGGAGGACCACAGCTGGCATGGGGTTTGTTGGGTCCCAGCCAGCACAGCCAGCTGCAGCAGCTTCGCAGCAGAGCCATGCTCTCCCCCACGGCACTGAGGGGTTTGAGCTGGGTGGGAATGGGTTGCCTGTTTGGGTGGTAAAACTGGGGGAAACAGAGTTGTGGTATTGCAGCGATGTAGTAAATCTTAATGCAAGACCCTGTCGGGGGTGTTTTTATTTTAAAAGTAACACTCATTAGTGCTTTCACTCTTAACACCCACATGTTTACAAGCACTAAATTGCACCTATCAGGTATTTCTCCAGGTGTTTTGCTTGGTGACTGTGTGCTGGCTTTGCATGTGCCCTTACCCCTTGGGAGCTGACAGACAGTGACGGTGATCTTTTGTCTTGTCTGTCTCCCAGTGATCAGGATTTACTCACTGTCCTTTGTTTCCTTGCCCATCTTAAGGCTCTGGCCTTGTTCTCGATCTTCCCACCATCATCTCTTAAAGGCTTGAGTATTAGTGTTAGCCTGGTTTAGGCTCTCCCTTTTTCCAGGCTCTCCTTTGTTTCCTGAGCTGGGTGTGCCGAGATGTGCTGGGTTAGATGACCTGCTAATCCAGGTGCCATCAACACCTGCCATGCTGGAAGGCCTCAGAGCAGGTCTCTTTTGGTACCTGCCAATTTTAACAACTCTTCTGCAATTCTCTACAACCTGGGTTTTACATACCACAGTGCTGGTTTGGCTGCCACTACAGCACAGGCCTTTCTGCAATGGTCCCGCTACGTTCCTGTGGGATGCGGGGCCAGAGCAGCCCTGGGTACCACCTCCTTGCTGATCATGGACACTGGGACGTTCTGTGGGAGGGAGCTGTGTGGCTGCTCACAGAAAGAAGAGCTTAGAGATGTACTGCTCCAACCAGCTCTCCTTCCCAGACATCGGGGTGCTGTGTGTGCCGCCCATCCTTATTTGCAGGGTGGAGGGAGCTGTTTTCCCCACAGACCCTCCTGCCCCACTGCACCTCGTGGCAGGGATGTCAGCTCCTGACACTGTGGGGAGGTGCGCTGGTGTGTAAGGCCCAGACTCATTCACCTTCTCACTGGCTTTCCTTTCCTAGTCAGAAACTGGCACAACTGTTTCAGAGGTGCTCAAGCATTTGTGCAAGACTTCGTGACCCTGCTCATGACTTGCCACCCTGTGGGAGGCCACCCCGGGCACAGGCCAGCTATTCAAAGCAGCACGTAGCCAGGCTCGGGGCTGGCTGGGCACCTGGCCACCACCTTTCCTGTTTACCCCATGGTGACAGTGTAGCTCTGTGTGCATCTCTTGCTACATTAGGAACAGGTAATCGGGTGTTTACAGAGAGAGCATCTGCCAATGCCGAGGTGGGATCCTTCAGCGCTGCCCAGCGCAGGCTCTGGAGCTGCTGGGAGCTCACCCAGGCAGCATGCTGAATAGCAAAGCTGGTTTTAGGGCTGGAAATTGTTGCATGAAGAGCTGCGAGCTTTGGTGCCTGATCCCGGGAACACAGTGCTCAGCTCTTTTCCTTCCAGGTGTTACTGGTGTAAGCATATCCTATGCCTTAGCTCCATTTCAGAGAGCAGCTTGCTTTGTTTAGAGGCACATTCTGGCCACTGACAGCTGGATCCAGGCGAGGCCAAAGGGAGCATCACTTACGCCTTCAGACTTTATGTTTAAGTTGCCCCAGCTGGGGCTCCTCTGGAGACCTTGCTCTCCGAACGTGCAGAGCGAGGCTGTGCTGCCTGCTTGTGCATCCCCCGTCGGAGCCCTCCAGGGACTGGGGCCCCGGGCCGGGGAAGCACAGTTCCGTCAGGCTGCTTCGAGGTTTTGAATTCTCCAGCTGGTCAGGGTACTGTGAAAGTCTCTTGAGAGAGTTGTATTGTGTCTTTTTTTAGGGTCTGTTAAGTGCTGTAGCTGGAGAAGAGCTCTGATAACTGTGTCCATTCTAAAGAGCTTTTAAAAACTGCCAAGACTTCCCCAAAGCCTTAGTATGAGAGTGGCCTGCTTTTTTGGTGAATGAATGTTTCTTGGTTACAGCATCTGCCTCGAATGCTTCTCCACTATGGAGAGAGTGGGCATGAAGCTGGATCTGCCCCACGCCTCTGTGGCTTGGGTAGAAACTTGAACAGACATCGTCAAAATATTGACCATGCGATGTTTTTAAATTGTCTGGAGAGTCCATCCTGATGTGGCTACATTTCTCTGTTTTCTTCCTGTTTACACCCTAAAAAACCCGCACAGGATCCGTGTTTATAATCAGGCAGAGTAAGAGCCCTGTGGTCTTTCTCCTCCCGCGTGCTGTCACACCGTCTAGCGGCTGCGGATCCGGGGGGATCCTTGCTCGCTGCATGTCCCCGCGAGGGAAGGTAGCCCTGTTTGCTCTAGTGGGAGGCTGAGTAGCTCCCCATTTCTATGACAACAGTCACACTTTATGGTGGTGATGTGTTATAAATAGCTCATGAATGTGGCTCCCAAAGTACACCACCAGCCCTGTTAGCTGTAGTACTCTCTGGCTACCCATTTCATCTTCCCCTCTAGCAGCAAGCCCACACTACTGCTAAGATGATGAGTAATACATGCTTTACCCTTGCCAGCCACAGACTTTTTAAACATTACTTTTCTACACTTTGTTGTGCCAGGGGAGCTAGAGGATCTACTTCCCCTTTTTCCCCACTTGTATTTTTTCTGCACCGCTTCTAACTCTTTCTCAATGAACCAAGGAAGACTTGTCTAAGTTTCTCCCAGAATCAGGTCTCAGGTGGTACTTAAAAAAAACCCCAAATCCTCTAAAAGGGTTTAAGAGAGGTGCTCCAGGGTAGAGGGGTTAGTGATGCTGACCACGCAGAACAGGAGCAGAGGGCTTGAGAGGGAGGAGGGTAAAGACAGGTCCCCTAGAGCAGATCCCTGCCTCAGAGAGGCCAGGAGGACAGAGGAGCTATTTGAACCCCTTCCCCAGGTGTGAACCTGTGTTGGATTTGGAGTTAAGGGGATGGAAATGTTCAGTTCCTGGCCTCCTCTGTTTCCCCTCCCAGTGTGGGATTCTGACAGACTTCTCAGTGTTTCTTTATTCTGTAGGAGAGGGACAGAAGACAGCACAGACCTTGGAGACACCATCACCTTTTCTTAGCACAGTTCTGACCTTGCATCAGCCAACGGAAGCCTCTGCCTTCAGTCCAGTGACTACTGCCATTTCCGAGACAAGCCTGGAGAAAAAACTGACTGCTGCAACACTCAATGCCACTGGGGCCCACACTACGGAGATGGAGGATGTCTCCATCCCTACCACCCCCATGGTAGGCACCCAGGCAGAGAGACTGCAGGCTTCCACCCCTGCCAGCCCCAGAGACGTCACAGTTACACAGCGTGAGCACCACAACGTGAGCTTGTCAGTCAACAGCAGCACTGAAATCCCCTCCCCTACCCTGACTGCCGGTACTCTGGAAGAAAACCAGACCAACCATGAAGTCACAGAGACTTCCAGCACAACTGAAGAAATGGATGACACCAGCAGTGCAACCCCCACGCTTCCTCTGAACAGTGTGCTGGGTAAGGTTTTGCCTTTACTGCCTGTGCAGAAAGTCCTGCCCCAAGGATGCACAACCTGGAAACTTCTGTGAACCCTCATGGGAACTGGGGAGAGGGAGAAAAAGGAAATGAGCCCTTAAGCACGACCACTTAGTGGGACTGACTTGCAGAGGTGCTGTTAGTTCAGCATCCTCTTTGCAAACCCCATTAATTACGGTATTAATTGTGCTGTCTGTTTTCTGATGAAGACATTGATTGTGTGCAGGGAAGTCCTTTATATATCTTACCCAAAACAACGTGCTTCAGCAGCGCTGCCCAGCTGGGCTTCTCCTGCACCAGGGCTGGGGACTTGACGGGAACCACTGCAGAACTGGGCAACACCCCCTCCCTTAACACAAAGAATGGCACAGAAGCATCAGCCCATCTATCCCTGGGCAACCATGGGAACCCCTACCCTACCTTCAGATCCCTCTGGGCAGCGTGGGGACTGGCTATAGGGTCTGCGATCCCAGTCTCGCCCACCTTGGGGCCTGTCAGGCTGTCACACACCCCTCAATACAAGGCAGATATTGATTGACCACTGATTTGCACAGCGTTCATGCACAACTGCATCCTTCGCCCTGGCTTGTGTCACGGGGTCCTGCTGTTCTGCGATGCATGGACACAGCCTCAGGGGATGCTGCTACCCAGTCCCTGGGCAGCTCCCTTTGTGCTCCCTGTGAGGAAAAATGAGAGACCTTTCCCAGCCTCTTGCTCTGGGGTGCAATCCCCAGCTCTGTGCAGAGCTGTCTGAGGCTTCTCTGCTTGTCCTTTGTCCCCAGAGGACAGGATTTGTGGGCCCAGCTGAGGTTGCCTGACATTGCAGATTGGCACGTATGAAAGCCAAGAGGACTCTCTAAGCACTGTAGCTTATAGTGTGCCTCAGCTGTGGATCCGCTTGTTTTCCAAAGAGTTGTCAAATAAGCTGCTTTCCCTATAGTTCCGGCAGTCTTCCTTACAGCCTTGCTTCCATCTCATCCAGTCCTGTAGAACAGTGCACTCGCACTTTATCCTTTGAAATAACTGCTTGTTCCTATCTTGCAGCAACAACAAACAGCTCTCAGCTGGGGCCTTTTGATGGGCAGATCACGGGGCCCACAGCAGCAAGGGCTGAAACCAGGCCAGGAACAAGCCCTGTGGGTGCCACAGAGGAAAGCACCATGGAGCCCAGAACCTCCTCTGCTCCCATCTCCACCGTAGGGAGCACATCTTCTGCTATCACCTCCAGTACTGTGACAGTGAGATCCCTTGTGACCAGCTCCTTGTCTACCAGCACAGCTGATACTGCCACCAACACATCTGCACTGGAGCAGCCATTAAAACCCATGCATGAGAAAGCTTCCGTGTTGGATGTTGGTGATGACAAAAATCCAGGTAAATGCTCTGCTTTTGTTCCTGCTCTCACAAAACATAGCAAAGGGTTGGGGCTACCTCAAATTGCCTCTCAGTTGTACTAAGCAGAACCAGAAAAGACCCGGCTTTGCTACTCCAGCCCTTGAAGGCTCTCCTTTGGCCTCATTCCCTTGGTATCCTTGCAGAGCTACCCAGTTCTCCCTTGGCTGAGACAACGAGGGCTGACCCCTTGGTAATCACCGTGATCTCTGTCTTCATTGTCATGGTGGGCATCCTAGGCCTGGTGGGCTTCTTGAGATACCGCCAGCACAACAGCCGCATGGAGTTCCGGCGCCTGCAGGACCTGCCCATGGTGAGTAATGCCTTCAGCCCAGCCTGACATGGTCTGGCTTGCTACTGGCTGCTTTGCAGTTCCCCCTCTCTACTACATTAGCAATGCTTTGGGTCTTTGCAGCAGCAAGAATGCTGATCACAACTCCTGTTCCCTCTTAGGTCCCTCTCCTTCCATCCAGGGTTTGAATCAAGACAGCAAGTCTCAAGGTTGGCCACTAAAGAAGCTCTCTGCCTTCCCCTCACTCCGCAGGGGAATGCTAAGAGGTTAAATAGAGAGGAAGGGGAGTTCCATCCAAACTTCCCCTGAAATGATACCTTCCTAGCCTCCTCTCATGTATTCTGTATTTGTTTTGTGACTATGACAAAGCAGATTCCATGCTCTGTTCCAGAGAGGTTGTCTGTCTGCATTTGACCCTTTGGGAAATAAAAAGATATGAGGGTTTCAGAGGCTGGATTAGCTCTGGGGACTCTGCAACTAACTTTGCACTTTCTGGGACAGAGGAGTACTGATTCCCTTCTGCAGCTAGCAAGCAAGATGATGCTGTTTCAAGCTGAGTAGAGTTTTCCACAGCCAGGGTCTTCCACATCCCTGCAGCAGGCAGCCTGTTCCTGCACACACCTCTCCAAAAGCTGCAGCAGGAGGGGAGAATGACAGTCCAAGGATCCAGGAATTGCCCAGGGACAGCATTTGGGTGGATTGCTGGACAGATGGTCACACTGTGACAGTGTGGATGAGCGGGCTGTGCTGCTTGCACAGCACTCTGCCAGGCTGGGACTGCATGCTGTCGTGCAGACATCTCATTAAAGCACACTCTTCTCTGCTTCTAGGATGACATGATGGAGGACACCCCTCTCTCACTCTACAGCTACTAGGCAACCAGGCTGTCCTCTGCCTGGCTGGCTGAACTTCCCAGAGGAGAAGGCCTTGAGGACTTGGTCCCAGACGATCTGCTGAGGAATGAGGGGCTGTGATTTGCACACAACTGAAAGATCCTTTTCAGATGGCTTTTGGTTTTAGACATTTTAAACAGTTCAGTGGTGAAGTTTTTATGCTGGGAATCAGAGCCCAAGTCTGGCCCTTTCCTCCAGTCTCTCCTTGAAACAAGGCCCTCAGGAGGCAACTCCTCCTTTTAGTGTGGTCACCAATTAGCCAAGACAACCTTTGCCATCACATACTGCATGGATCTCTTCTGTCCATCTTAGCAGCTGCTTCTTTCAAAGGAGGTGGGCAAGTGATCCATACAAGAGCTCTTAACACTGGTGGCATCAGCACAGTACTAGCAAAGGAGACTGCTGTCTTCTGAGGGAGCCAAGGATATGGAAATCTGGGAGAATAGAATATCTGAGAAATAATTCTCTGGGCTCACTCTTGTTCTGTATTTTTAAGGTTGTTTGGTTTGGCTTTTTTCTTGCACTTTTTTTTTTGTTCCTGTTTCAGCTTTAGTCCTGGGATTGACACTGCTCATCCTGGAACACCTACCAGGAGGATGACAGACTGCTCTTCTTCCTTCCTACATGCATGCCTTTTCTTTTTTAACCAGGGAAGAGTTTTGTGGCCACTGGAGAAGTGCCCTTGCTACTTGATGTTGCTTTGAAGTTGCTGGGAGGAAAATGAACATCATTTTAGCTTAACAGGGCTTGATAGGACTCAGTCTGTTGCAAATTAGACACACTGATTTGGTCTCACCAAAATTAGGAAATTGTGTCTCCCATACTTGATGCTTTCAGCATATGCGTAAACTCCTCACCCAGGCTCAGTAAATGCTTTAATCCATTTCCCTGCCTGGATTGACAAATGCCTTTCCTCAGGTACCCCCCATTTTGCTGCTAGCATCTGGTTGCTGAAAGTTGTTGTACAAAACTGCACTCTCCCTCCTCTGCTATGCAAGGTCAAAGCTCCTTTACCTTTTAATGTTGGTCTTTGAGCCAGTTGGTGTCTTGTCATGAGGACAGATCCTGGATGTAGGTGCCTTCCTCCCCTTCCCTTTCCAGGTGTTAGGCTGATCACATTCTGCACCTTCACCTCAAAATATCACTGCTGTAGGCTGCATCCAAGGCTCTTGAGACCCCTCAAGGAAATGCACGGACCAGAGCCTCTGAGTCTTAAGTTTGAGGATCTTTCGGTGTCCTCACCTCAGAAAGACCAGAGTGTGTATGACATGGAAATCTTCATGTAATTAACACGTGCTCCTGTTTTCTAATTCACATGCAGGTAAAGAGAAAAAACATGCCTTCTTTTAGAGTGTTTGATTTTTGGCTAAGCCAGTTGCTCCCTCAGGACACAGCAAGGGCTAGAGATTATCTACAACATTGCTCTTACAAAGCCTCAGTCTTTTCTCTCCTTTCAGTAGCAAGGCTCACTGACCCCACAAGGACAGATACCAGGCCTCACTAGCAAAAGTACCTTTTTTTATCTTCCAGTACTGTTATTGCTCGTCTTAGCAGAAAAAGGGGAATTTCCCCATCAGCAGGCCTCAAATTATCTGCAAAGCCCAAAGATGGAGCAGAACTGGTCTGGGTCAAATAGATGAACTGGGTAAGGCAGCAGTTCCTCCTTCCTGCATTCCAGCTTCCGAAGTGGCTGACAAATGGCTGCAGTGCAGCTTGGGTTCAGCTGTTGGCTTTGGCCTTGCATATATTTATTGTAAGGATGCCCAGTAAAATAGGGAAGAAAGGTTGGTTCTCTCCTACTATTACTGCATGAAAACTAAAGGGCAATTGTCACAACTCCAAAGCTTTTGTATCAAGCATTGTCTGCACAGAGCAATCTCCCCAGCTACAGACTTGTTTCCCCTGCCAGAGGGCAGGGTGCTACTGGTTTTTGGCACAAAGAGAGGCAAGTTAGTGGTGGAAAATAGAACTCCATCCTGGCTGGAACTGGTACATGCTGGCGTAGCTGGAAAGTATCTCTGCACCCAACTGAAAGGGCAGGGGCTAGTTGTTCTGGTTTCCCATGCATCGCTGTCCAGGGGAAAGGGGTGAGAAAGAAAACTCGCCCAACACCAAAGTGCAACTTTCTTTGTAAAATATGTTAATAGTGGATTTTTTTTCTGCAATAAAGTTACAAATGCCAAAGGTGCCCCAGTTCTCATATTTTCATTGCAAACATCTAACTGAAAAGCTTTTGTAGATCACAATGAATCCTCTAACAGATAAACAAAAGCAGTTTGGAGTAGGAAGAGTCACAGAGTTGATACTAGTGAAAATGCCAGACAGCTATAAACCATAGCTCTGAGGGTTCAGAATGACACCACCCCCTGCTTGTGTTGCTTCTTGTCAGGGTCATTCCCTGCGTGGGTTGGCTGAGATTAATTTCTGTATGGTCAAATCAGATGAAACCTGTCTTAGAGAATCTAACATACACCTTCAGACTCTTCCTTTCCCTCAGACTGAAGATACCCTTATTCTCATCTGTTGTCAGCTGTGACCCTGAACTCTATTTACAGAAGTATCCTGAAAGCCAGCCTAATCCAAACCTAAGTAGCATCATCTGTCATGCTTCTTTCTATAGTACAGAAGACAAAGCAAACTGAAAGGCATGTACTTCTTTTTGTTTAGCTTTATAGCTGTTTTGAACGCTTTGGAGCTCAGACCCAAGGGATATTAGCACTCATGGTTTGTTACAAAAGCCCAGCTCTTGCTACAGAGCTGATAAGAGTCTCCTGAGCGAATAATCTCTCCTAGCTGTTACATTACTTGCGCAAAATCATCCAAGTCATGTCACAGACGGATTGTGTTACAAGACTTTCTATTGCAAAAGCAAAATATAGCAAGTGAAACTACTTGGTTACTTGGCATATGCTGTTTTTGAAAGAGTTCCCACAACAAATCTAGAAGAGCAAATCTCTGGAAGATCTAGAGCAAGGGGAGAACAAACAAAAGACTCCTAAGCCTAGCAAAGTGCTTGCTGAGTAGTCTGAAGACTTGGGAGTGAACTCTAAACCCTGCAGAGATTTCAGTCCTGTCCCACCATACAGCCATACAAAACAGAAGAACTAAGTAACGGAACAAACATGCTACAACTAAGCCAGTCTTCTCAGGTCTGAAGTCAGCATTATTCTGGTGGTTTGTGTCGGGAGTCTCCTCTGTTCTGCTCTTTTACCACCAACCCTACTCAGAGCTGATTCATTTTTTGCAGAACAAACTGCTGAGCTCCTTGTTAGAGAGGTAGCACAGAGCAGATTTGCATTAGCTGGAGAGGCAGCAGCAGGACAAGCTTGTGCAGGCAGCCACCCTCGAGAGGCACGAAGCCTACTGCCTTTGCCCAGCCAAGTTCTGACCTCCCAGCCAGGTGATGCAATCTCTGAGGTGGCCAGGTTTGGAGATGGACCATGGGCCAGTTGTGTGGGTTTCATCTTTCCCGTGCAGCAAAGCAAACTGACAGAACCAGAAAATAACTGTTGCTAATTTCTGCATGACCCCTTGAACACAGCTCTTTCTTCTGATAAGACTTAGATTTATACCTCCTAGGCTAAGGCTAAATTATATTTTTAATTAGCAAGACCAGAATCAATCAAATCACATTTAAAGCTAAACAGGAGGAAAAGAAACCCAGATAAAAGAAAAGCCGAGTTTGAGACCCACCTGCCTTCTCTGCCCTCCCCTCCTCCTCTCTCCAGACTCATGTTTTGAAGGGAAGGGGATTTGAGCAGCTGAAAAGTGACAGTGCTAGAGCTGCTGTGCCAAGGGCAGGGCTACCTGTGCTAGGTGCCAGTTCTCTGCCCACTCAGTTATCCTTCATGGCTCAGTGCCCATAGTTTAGCTTTGGATACTGTGTATTTTCACCATCATGTCACTCTGCAAGTCTGTAAATAAGGCTACAGACTGTTCAGAGACAGAGAAACTGCCATGAGGAGCACTGGAGTGGACAAAGCAGAGTGTGGATCTCACAAGACCAACAACTCTATGAGGGTCTCCCATGGATAATAGTCCCCTGCGCTTTCTACCACTTAAAGCAGAATGAAAAAGGCATTGCACTGAGCCAGGAAGCAGGAGTACAGAAGCAAGCCAGGGAGGCAGAACAGTAAACTTTCAGTAATGAAGGCTATGAAATAATGCATAACCTGGGAAGCTTTTAGTAGCCAGTGTTGTTCTTGTACCCATGGGAGCACAGAAAATGCCTACTGTCATTTCCCAGACACCTAGGAAGGAAACAGGAGGCTGCATGCCTCCGCATTATTTATATTCAATTTTCTGTGACTGCATTCAATTCAGTATAAATGTGGATTTTTCATGGGGGAAGGGGGAGAGTTTTTCTAAGTGTACCCCCTGAGCCTCTGCTAGAGATGTTCCCATCAGCTTGCTACCTCTGCTTCACAGCATAGCAGAATTGAGAGAGTGATCGTCACTCCAATCCTCCCTCTCATCCCCCACAAAGAAAAAAGAAATAATGCATGTCCTGTCCATAGAACAGGCAGATCTGTGGGCCTACTGATACGTAGCTAAGTGATGTGCAAAGCTTAAAGACCATAACTGCTAATATAAAAGTCTCCCCAAAATTGCTTGAGGTTGTTTAGTTTTCTAATCCCCCCAAACTTTGTAAGATAATGAAGGTCTTCAAACCTCCTCATCCAATCATATTTGAGTGAAAACGTCCCCACTCTGATGCTGCAGGGGACATGTTTCCTCACAGATCTGAGAAAAATCAACTTTTACTCAAAGCACGACTTCAAAACAGTCTCAGAAGATAAAGCACTTAGACCTGACCAGAAGAGGCCCTTACAGTTGTAGCTGGTGATGCATAGCTTGCAAAGTAGATCCCACACCATAGCTGATTCTGCAACACTAGCAAGCTTTTAAAATAAATAATTATTACATGAAGGAAGCATAGATAGGGTGCTAGACAGTGTCAGACTTGACAGATTTGTGTATTCAAAGACAAAGTGATCAATGTATTCATGTTTGACAGCCCGCACAGCCTTCCTCGTGCTTGTTCCCACTTCCTGTCTAATAAATATAACTGAAAGACGTACTCAACACAGGTCTGCTTCACGTGCACCAGCAGTTTAACAATGGTTAGCCTCAGTTCCTCTGTAATATTTTTTCTTTTGAAAGACCCATCAGCCAAATAACCCCCTGAACCACAAAACCAGCTTGATCTTGATCAGACGGACAGTGTTCAGCTGCAACAAAATAAGTATGTGTTTGCTCCTACTGTGCAGTTCCCTCTCTGTTTACAGGTAGACCCAATCACCCACCCACAGTTCAAATAAAGAGCTCGCTAAGTTACTAGAGGTATCCTCCCAGTCATAAAACAGGTCTCCCTGTGATGAACTGCCCAGAATTAATATATCCCTGCAGCAGAAGCCTTTTGCTAGTGCTCTTTGAACTATAATGGAACATCTGTTGACAATCTCCCGCAGGGTAACTTCTCCCCTCCCCTGTTTTAATCCTCTCTCCTTCAGAAGTACTTTTGCTCCGAAATTAGACACATCAGTTGCCACAGGATGACTCTCACAAACATTAGAGTGTTTCCTTTCACCCTTGTCTTTCTTGGGAGCTGTAGGAAGAGGGATAAGCAGCCAGCCCTGTTCAGTATTTTTTTTAAAAAATTGCTGTTATGTCTGAATTCCAGAAGCTTTCGATGCTAAATTACAGGTTATGTTTGGGACAAGGCTCATGGGTTCATGAACATGCCTTTCAGCCAGATTTAGGCACTCATTTGACTCTGACTGAAAAGGGTTTTACTGGGGACAACTGCAAAATTAGCAAAGTTTTCCTTTGTGCTAATCCTGGCTATGCCTTCTGATCACACAGGCAGATCAAGCCAGTAATATGATCATTGCTTCAGTTTCCCTACTGATAAGCTTGGGGGCAGGATGAGAATTCTCACGTACTTTTTAAAAGGATCTCAATATTTGTAGGTGGAAGGCAATCATGCACAATACTATTTGTGGCTGGTTAGCAGAAAGCGAACCCATTTTCAAAAAGGGCTGAGAGAAGCACTGGGAAAATGACTCCCATTGTTTTACAGGTCTAACCTGGTGGCCCACACTGAGTGATAACTGGTCACTTGCATCCTGCTCAGACTATTTATTGGATGCATCAAGTCACTACCCAGCTCAGCTCAGTCAGATCCAAGCCACTCAAGCAGGCTTTTGTATCCTGACCATGATTTGCCAATGGCTGTTCACATATTCAGGTCCAGTCTAAGAAGCAGAGTTGAACTCGGAAGCAGCTGTTCACTGGAGAGGGAAAACTAACTGATGTCAGCCTGATCTTCAAAGCAGAAGCCACAGTTCGTGCAACTGAATGAGATGGAGGTCACAAGAGCGGCCTCTGCCACTGTGTCCTGTCTTGATCTGTGCTCAAGACTCCTACTGCTAATCCCTGCACCACCAGCCTGCTTTTCAAACCAGGCCTAACCAAGCTCTACTGGGCCCCCTTTACAGCATCCCTGACTCTGTGTCGCATCCCAAGGTCCTTTGTGTTGACTGAGAAGTAGGCAGCAAAGAAAATGCCACAGATCCACCTTCAGCACTATCCCACCTGCTAGACTACAAAGCCTTCACCATTAAATAGGCAGCTGTCCTCTTTCCCCATACTCTTAAGGCTTTCTGAACTCAATATCATTCATTCACCTCTTCCCTTCTTCACCAGCTAGCAATTCTAAAATTAAGTTCTTTCAGAGGAAAATGGAATAAAAAAATTCAAACCACTTTAAGAAATTTCACAAGGCCCTTTTTTGCCACTATGGCACTTTTTTCTCATAAAACAAACCCTCCAACCTCCCCTTTATGGTGGTCATGGAAGTTTCTGTTGAAAGAACAAGATTTCATAGCCTGTTTTAGCCACAGAAGGGGAAGAAATTTACCAATTACAAATTACCAGTCAGCTGCTCCATATTGGATCTTTTCAGAAAGGGTAAATCTATGGTGCATCTATATCTGTTCTGTTCTTGCTATATATAGTCTCCCTAAATGGCACAATCTAAGCCCAGCTATATATCCCAGAGCTTTAGCTAGCCAACAGTTTAAACAATATCCAGCATAACCCAAAACTTGCAGTATATTTGAGGAAAAATACATTTGAAGGCATTAGTAGAGACAACACACAAAATTTTCTCAATATGTTCTGGTCCACCAGGTGAGAGCTCAGAAGACAGGATCATACATCCCATCCCACAGGAGAGGGTTGAAGCAAAGGGCTGCAACTAGGAATTCTCTGACCTTGGAGGAAACCCCCCGTTGCAGACACGCACTGCAGCATCTCTCCTTCTGCAAGCCAGCTGGCAACTGCAAAGGGGGGTTGATGCACCACAGATCAGGACCTCCATCAGTGTCTGTCACCTGGGGTGAAGGAACAGAATACACAGTGCTCTGTTGTAAAGGTAAAAGCTGTAGGTCTAAGCAAGAGAGAATGAAATAACAGCCAAAAGTTCAGGTCTCGGGTAGAGCATGGGACTGGGCAGGTCTGTGAATGATTTATCAAAATGGGTGTTTCCCTCCCTTGAGTTGCTGCCACCCTTGGGTCAGCCCCACACCTCGTATCGTCCACTTCTGGTAAATCCAGGTACCAAACGAGTCAAGAAGTAGTTTGCCTGCCTAGGGAAGCCAATATCCTTTCCATCTTTTACTTTTTCCCTACAGTAAAGAGGGCACCTTTTAGTTAACATTAAAGGTCACGCAGCTCTAGTTCAGGCAAGCTGTCAGACAGGTCACTCCTGAGGTCATCTGCTCCAGCTATTTCTAGCCTCTTCTCCAGCACTACTCTCCTCCCGCTCAAAACACAGTGTGGAGATACCTTTACAATCTACATCAACAGAAAAAGGAATTAGCCTTCCCCAGACTCTTTACTCCATATGCCAGCCCTAAGAACAAACGGCAGCCTATGTCTAGCCCCTCCAGCACTGCTGGTTCAGTGTGGACTGCAATCCGTGTCAAACTCTAATAAAAAACATCCTCATTCATCTCCCACTGAAACAGAGAAATACCAAGAAGCATCCTCACAAGCTACATAAGCTCAAACAAAAATAGGTACCCATGTAAGTGAATCATGGTTCCAAGTGTTCTGGGAAGCTGCCAACACAGCTACTGGGTGCCCCTACTGTACTACTGGCCAGGGCTTCTGATGCTACTACGATATTAATATTTACTACTAATACTAAGCAATGGGTAACTAGCTGCTTCTTATTAAATGAGGGGCACTGCTTGAGCATTTGATTAGTAAAGCTCTATATAGGAGTCCCTACCTGGCATGTGCCTCAGAATAAATGTTAAAGAGAAAACGTTAACCCTTTGATGGGACATGAAGACTCCTTAGGCATTGTCCTAACAGCAGCCTGACATGTTACAACTGCATCTACAAAGCAGTTAATTGTAGCAGGTTTGTTAGTAAAGTCTGAATCAGCAGGATTAGTAAATTGGAAAAACAGAACACAGGGCAGTTTAACATGCCTTACAGCCTCCATTCACAAGAATCTTAAGCATCTTACTAAAGTAGGGCATAAAGGACCATTAGCCCTTTGTTCCTGATTTCCTTTAATGCTAAGTGTTAATGCAAACACAAGGGGGTTTTATATCCTAAAAGCAAGGCATAAATCCAAAAGGATAAAGGGGCTGAGAGATGAACCTTCTTGAAGTGAGCAATTTTCACCTTCCAAATCTCACTGGCTGTGTGTCAGCACCAAAACAAAAATGGAGCCACATTAAAAAGTGGTATCTTGGCACTGTCAGAGGAAGTGATAAGTATCATAATTGGCCCTCACATGCAGCTGACACTAGATGGGGAAGGAGGATGAAAGAACAGACAGGCACACACATGTTACCTCTGTGCTGGCATAGCAACAGTGCTCTCAGAGCAAAGTGTTAACTGTGGCCCAAGTGCTAGGACAGTATTCCAAACTGTACTGCCTTCCCGCCTTTAGGTGCATAATACTCGGCCCTAACAGTAAAAGTGGCCACAGCAAGTGCCACTAATCAAATTATCAGTATGACCTCTGGAACGCTCTGAACAGTAGACGTAAATAGGTTCTGCAGATCTCTGTCATCTGCATTACTGTGGAAAACCCCACCAGGTTCTTCGGATTCTGAGGGTGCAGGAACCAGCCATATTTACCTTCAGGCACCTTGATCTCTGTGGTGCCGGAAAGCTCATTGGAGCTGAAGTCTCCAAGGTGGAAACCTCATCCAAAGATGGAGAAAACCACTCTGCCTCTCTCAGCAAGTTCTTGCTTCTCACTAAAAGAAATGAAGAAAGCAGCAGATTAGGTCAAAAGTTCAAGGATGAACTTCCTGAGCCTAAGCTTCCACTGTCTACCTTTTGTGCCACCTCTTATCATGTGGAGAAACTGTTGCTATTCTGATTTAATAGCATTTTACTTATTCTTACATGGGTACAAGCAGTGGCACAAGGCAGCAGAAAACAGGTACCACCATCACAAACCTAGGCAGAAAAACACATTGGCAAAAATCTTCAGGCACTGAATTTCATCTGTCTTTGACACCAATGGCTCCAACCAACTGCAAATCATGCAGGTTTAAAACACAAGGAATCGGCCAGCTCATTTCTGCTCAAAGCCGTAATCACAATGGCAAACCCTTCCCATAAAGGGGTCGATTAGTGTTGGAAAGGGACAACAGGACACCTGACCTGACCATGAGATCTCTAAAGGGAGGTTGGAATACCATGTCTCAGAGTGTTAGTAACGTTGGAGTGAGAGGGGAATAGTTCCTGTGACCTCTGTCTTTCCCTGCAGGCTCAGTGGATGGCACCTCTTTCAAGAACAGACTTTTCACTTCATCTTCCAGTTCAGAGACTGTAGATCTGATTGAAGCAAAAGGATAACACTGACAGTCCCCTAAGCTTAGCAATGCCTACTGGTACAGTTCTTGGGTGTGGGGATGGGGTGGGAACCACTTTGACAGGGTTTCTGACAAAGTCATGCCTGGTAGCCGCAGAAGGCAGTTCTGCTGAGCAATTCAATTGTGTTTTCAGCAGATGAACGGTCTGGCAGCAGAACCTCCGCCTCCCCACCTAGCCCTGTTCACATTGTTATCTCAGTTGTGCCAGCACAATTTTTTCCTGCAGCAGCACTGTGAAGCACACCACTTTAGGGGAAAAAACAAACAAAACAAAACAAAACAATGACGCACTTGTTAGAACCAGCTCGGCTCCCTGATCGGATTTACAGCACACCAACAATTGCAGTGGCAGAAACTCAGGAGGCAATGTGCTGTGAGGCCAGTGCAGGAAAAAGCAGAGGGGTGGGCACATTTTAAGCTGATGTTGACAGCACAGACACATCTCATGAAATTGCAGCTTAACAATAGGTGGGAGAGTGACACAATAAGGGAAGGCCTTAGGCTTTTATAGAAAGAAATAGGGAATCGATATTTAATTACAGGAGAACTGCAATGAAGTTCCATTACTGAAAACATCTCACTAAGTTGATACAATATCCTTTATCAAGGAAAACCTAATAATAGAGCTACATTGACCTCCACATTCAGTGTCCACCAATGCTTCTCCACTAATAAAGATAGACGTTAATATGCTTATGGTCCAGAGGGAGAAAGATCAGAAAAACAGACAAGGAATTAAGATACCCTTTAACTTCATTTCGGTTACCAATTGCCATGAGTCTTCAAACAATTTGTGTGACTGTCTCTCTCAGGTTCCTACCTAATGCAGAGCAATAGTCCTTCAACAAGGTCAGAAAAAGGTTTCAAGAGCTGTGGATGGAAAGCAGAAGGAAAGTCCTTTATGTTATAAGCAATACAACATTGTGTCTTGGTGATACTTATTTACTGGAGAACACAGAGAACGAAAGATCCTTTCTGTATGAATACTTTTTGATGACACCAATCACACTGTGGGCCATGACATCAGCATTAGCCTGAGAGAGATAAATGGGATTATTGTTTTTCTTCCTAAGAATAAAAAAACCCCACCATACCTGGGACACAGACACCTCACAGGGACATCGCTGCCTTCCCCAGAGGAGTGATGCATATTTTCTCTGGGTGCCGATGTACTGTAGCACAAAGCTGTATGGGGAAGCAAATGCTGGGAACAGTGACACAAATCCTCTGCTAAACCTGCGACCTAGGACATCTGGCAGCTGTCCAAGGGCAGCAGGGGTTGGACAGAGGATACAATTAAACAGAGACAGAAAGATCTAAGGATCCTCAACAAGGAAGCTCCGATGTCACTCATTTCTCTCCAGGGAGCATGTCAGAGCCCTCGGATAGGGGTGGGGGGAGAGCAAGGGCCAAGCTAGCAGAGGTTAGAGGCACTAGCAGAGCTAGTTCCCACCAGCTGAGCCTGGTGAGAGGAAAGTGACGGCAGCTGGGGAAACTGGGAAAGAATTAGAGTTTAGTCAATTCAAACGAGCACCTCTTCTTGGAGGCACCGATTATTATTTCCAGTCATTTCAGCAAAAAGCAAGTAAGGTACTGTTCAACTAACAACCAGGAGAGCATATGGAGTCTACCACTGCCCTAACAGAGGACTTGGGTAGGAGACAGCACCAGCCCTGATTAAACAAGACAGATGAGATGGCTCAGGGAAGCTGTGAGCTAACTCAGACCCTGCCAGCTCAGCGCCAAGGACAGCTGTGAAGGGAACAGCAGGTACCCATTCTCAGCGCCCACATGGAATAAGCTGAAGGTGCTAACCCTCGGGATATAAATGTCTCAGTAAGAGAGGCTGCCATTTCACCCCCTGCACTAGCTGTCTCAGGAGGACTGAACGCCTTGACTGCACTTAGCCAGAGGTTCTCTCCAGGAGACAGCAGACACTTAAGCCATACCCACTTCAAGCTTTACCAAGTTAAGGATTTAAACAGAAGACCTCACCACACAAAGCTGAAAAATCTACTACTACCTTCTGCATCAGTAAAGCCAATGCCATACTAGCCATGGAAATGAACTGTGCTCCACAAGACAAATACTCTGTGCAGGCAGGTACAAAGGACAGCTGACAAACAAGAACAGCAAGATAAGAGATCAGTCCGCAGCATCTCTGAGTTTGCTGATCCAGTCCCTGTGAAAGCGAGCTGCAAGAGCTCCTTCAGAGCTCTGAACAACCAGCAGCACCCTCCTGTGACACACTCCTGCAGCTCCCAGGCTGTTACTCTGCTTGAAACCCAAGAGCTGCACTTGTCCCTGCAGCAGCTCTCATGTGGCATGCACAGACTCATGCATCTCCCAGATGCCCTGAAGGTCTATCTCCTCTACCTGATGCGGGCCAAGCTTCTGCTGGGTGCTCCACACTTCTATCCCAAATTTGCCTAAACTGTAAGATTCTGCTTTGTGGCTGTTCAGCAGGCCTAGCACATGAGAAAGAGGGGACAATCACTTCCAAGCGTTTTGCAGAGGCAGCCTCTGATCCACCACAGCATCATTAAACTCTGCAGAAAAATCATGCCCAGATGAGGCCAGAACAACTGAGAAAAAGTAGAGAGCTGGACATATAACATGCCACCGTTGGTAAACACTCCATGTTTCCAGCACCATAAGTAATGCTCGGTGTCTTTATATGCTTCTGGGTTCAGATCACGATGGCACCCCACCTGGCATCACCTGTAACCTCTTCTTCATGCTAGCCCTCCTCAGCAGGAATTACAAGTTTTGCTACAGGTAGAATAGCAGTGTGATCACCTTAGTCTATAGAGAAGTTGGGAGCATGCTTTCACCTCCCCTTGGGAAGCTGATTACAAGTCCTGGCCGTGCAAGTATCCTCCTGCAGCAGGTTTCTAGAAGCATGGTAACATGCTGCTTGGTACAAAAGATAGTTGTTAGCCCTACTCTCATTTCAACCCTTTCCCTGCCATCTCTGTCCATTCCCTGTTCTCCCATCAATTCTTCTCTGATTCTCCCTTTGGCAAAGGTAATCTACTTCTTCAATAACTAAAAAAAATATTGGTGTCATTCTGGCTGCAGTAGGACCTGTTATACCAGCATATATACACTTACCTTTTCCCCCACTTACACATATTTTGAAGATACCTTTCTAGTTGCCCTCCATCATTTAATACTAGAACAGGAAGGTCTCTTCTTGCTGTTTCAGCAAGCCTGTGAGGCAGGAAAGGTGCCTGCAGAGCACCTTGCACACTGGCTGTCTCAATCAAAGCCTTCTAGCGGTACTACAATACTTAATAAAAATACATCCTCTGTTGCAGGTAGCAACAGCATTTTTCAGTCTGGCTACTCTTCACAGTGAGCTCTTCATACATCAGTTTCAACACTCAGTTCTCCTCCAGAGATCCCAGCAGCAAAGCTTGCCCATTCCAACAGTAGGTCTGCCATTGGCCATCAAACCATCCAGTGCCAGATTTTGGGTGGAAGAGGTGTGACTATAAAGCAGTCCACCTTGAAGTGTTGGCTTTGAGTTGTCTTAATTCAATCAGTTGCAGACACGTGGTTTGATAGTTCCTCCTCTTGTTGACCTCTGCAGTAAAGCAACTTGACCTCACAGAGACCAAGAAAAAGGCTATGGCTCAACTACCTTCTGCATCTGAGTTTCCATCTCTCTGTCACCAGGCAAAACTTTACAGAACTATATCCACCCACATCTCTCCCAAGGCAAAGGGTGGATTCAGAGGCTGCTGACAAGCCCCACACATGTTCTCCTCCCACAGCTCTCCCAGAGCACAGCATGGAGTGACAGCTTGCCAGCCTGTGTATTCCTCTTTACTTCTCCTCCAGTGCTACCTGTTCAGCAGTGTTCCCTGGTTTCATTTTCCTAAACAGAGATCCTCAACTATAATGAGCTTTCACTGCTTCCCACCAGGGGCTGCCTCTGCTAGACCACTTGGGCAGAAACGGGTTGTCCTGTGCAGAATCAGAGCTCAGACCATGCGAGGAGCAGAGCACACCACCACTCACTGACTTTATGCCACAGTTGCTGTCATGGTAGTATTTCACTGCTTAAAGAAAGTGGGAAAAGTTACGTTTTCCACCAGTACTTCCCCTGCACCAGCCCTAAATCTACAAAGATCTTAGCACTGACATCTATTTCTTTGTCTTTTTCACTGACATTTATTTCTTGTGGACTGTTGGAATACAAATGAGATGCACAATCTCCATGCTGCTGGTGAAGCACTTGCTGTTTCTAGTTATGGCATTCACCTTTCAGCTCCTCTATCCTCCCTGGCAAGGCCTCCCAACTGTTCTAAGTGCTGTTCTGCGATCACTGAGCATCCTCTGTAACAGCAAACAGGGAAGGCGGGAGGCGTTAAGGTCCCAGACTAGCTCTTCAGTTGCTGGGACAGAAAGGACAAGAATAGGATCAAGGAACACCCAGTAAGATGGTTTCAAGGTTCAGCCCCATTCCAATCCTTGACAGAGGCAGAGGACAGCAGCAGCCCAAGAATTCCCTTCTGCCACTATGCTGTATGCTCAGCAGACCACAAAACCCCTGTCTTCCTGGACCACTATATTCAGACAGAAAAACAGACAAGATGCACATTAAGAATTGGAATATTTGAACTAACCACCTTCAAAGGCAACTTGGACAGCTGACTAAATATTGCACTTCACAAGGGTTTCAGCAAAGGACTCCATACCTGACTCTAGACCAAGCTTGGTCATGGCCCTCCAAGAGATCACATAATTTTTGCACTGTCCACTTTTCCTTCTGGGAAGCAAAGGTGCTTCTCAGGTTTTCAGATCACTAAAGAAAAGACAAAAGAATAATAAAAAATTCAAAAAGCCCTTTCTGCCTTGTATTAAACACTTTGTTTGTGCTCACTTGTTTAGCACGGACATGGAGCTACCTTGTGCCAGGCTACACTCACAGCCTGTTGTTTCTTCAAAAGCACTTCAGCAACCTAGACAAGAAGTGATCTGTGTAAGAGGCTCCTGTAACCATCAGTGCTTCAGTTCCAGTGCCTTTACTACCTTCTAGCTTATTGATCTGCTCCTGCTGGAGCGCTTCCTCCTGCTTCAGTCAATTCACAACTGAGTGAGGAATTCAGTGATCGGAGCAGAAGGGCAAAACCAGATTTTCTATGAGAATATTTTAGTCCAGGAAAGTTAGTAGCCTGGTTCAGCTTCAGAAGATGGAAAAACAGGGAAATCTGGAGAACAAACCTTCATTCTAAACAATACTGATGGGACCCTTCTGCCCTCTTCCTGCAGAGGGCACAGATACAACAAGAAACAACTCTTGGGGTTCTAGAAGATATAAGGGAACTCCACAAACAAAGAAGTTTGCATATCTGAAGTAGTTCTGTCCCAAGAACTTGCAGATCTGTTGTCCTGACACTTCATAAAACTCAGGGCTAATGGCTGGAGAACATTGCACAAGAACCATAAAGGTTATGTTAAGCTGCTATAAAGATAAGGGTAAGGAGATTCAAATCTGAGGCTTGGTCTCCAGTGTGGAAATGTGTTGGTAGGGAACAGGGAAGTTGCAAAGAACACAAACTTTCAAACGTGGAAGGCGAAAGGATTATCAGCACTTAGGCCTTTCTTTTAGAGAGCGGCGTCCACCCACACAGGAAGGTGGAGCTTTCAAACTGCATGATGAAAGAAAAATACGCACAATACAGAGAGCTATAGCACAGACGGGCACACTGTGCAAGCATGGTAGGAAAACTTGCTCTTTAACAGAGGCGATCTCAACAGAGCCCTCAAACCACCCTGGTTTTCTGGGACAGCTGCTGGCTCCATTGTTGCCTCGCTGCGGCGTGGGAGACGCACGCAGGTGAGACGCGGCTGGTGGGTGCCAGGCAGGCGCTCCTCCATCGCAGCGTTCTCAGGGCCTGGTCTGTCAAGCTGCAAACCCACTGCAGATCAAAAGCAACAGACGTTACCAGGGGCTGTGCGGGAAGGAGCTCACCTGCGCCTGCTGCATCGTTAAACTTGCCTCAGCTACCGCCTCAGCCCCGAGCTTAGAAACGGGCCAGGGCGTGCGCGTCGAGATACCGAAATTCTACCCCTTCCCACCCGAGCGACACGACGGCAGGCCTCTACCGAGAAAACCCGCGGGCGCACTGCGCTACACGGGGCCAGCGGCAGTTCCGCGGCAGCGCCCCGGGAACGCGAGACCGCACGGCCCTGCCGGCACAAGCCCCGCCCGCCCCTCGCCCCGCCCCTCCCGCCGGCGGCCCCGCCCCCTGCCCTGCGCGCGGGGGCCGCTGGGATGCGGAGCCCCCGCCGGGCGGGCTCGCGCGCGCTACAAGTCCCAGGGTGCCTTGCGCGGCGGCCGTCTCCTAGGAGACGCGGCCATGTGGCTGGGGGAGGGTGTCCCGCCGCGTCTCCCGTGGTGCTCCGCGCGCAGCCGCGCACCGGAGGGCGGTCGGCAGTACCGTGCCGGTGGCGCCCCGTGCGGCATGGAGGGGCGCGTGGCGGAGCGGCTCCGCGGCGCCCTCGGCCCTTTCGGCTTCGAGGTGCACGCCTTCAAGGTATGACGTCATGCGGCCCGCGACGTTACGTCACCCGCGGTGACGTCACCCGCGGCGACGTCATTCAGAGCGGCGCTGCTGTGCCCGCGGCCGGTAGGGGGCGCGGTGATGGGGGCGGTTCCCGGTAGCCGGCGGGTGACCCCGCGGAGGGGAGCGGTGCCGGGCGGGGGCCGCGGGTGGCGGTGCGCCGCCGCCAGGCTCCCGCCTCCAGCGCGGCCCGGGCCGCCGGCGCGGGCAGGACGAGCCCCCGCCGAGCCCCTCACGCGGCCGGCGGCAGGCGGCGCTGCCTCCCCCAGGCTCGGCGGCCGCCGCCGCTCCGCCCTGCGGGCTCCGCTCGGGGCTGAGGCGGTCCAGCGGCTGCGGGCTGGAGACGGAGCCCCGCGGCGCCGCACGCACCTCCAGCGGGGAGACAACCGGGCGGCCGCTGCCTGGGGGCAGTTTGGAGCCCCCCTCTGGGGACCGGGGCCGGCGCCTTGGCACGGCACTTGGTGGACTGGGGCTGGAAACGCTCCTGAGGAGCCGCGTTGCTCGTTAGAGAGCCTGTCCGGTCCGGCCGGTGAAGGACGTGAAGGGTGTTGCTGTGCCTTGGCACCGGCAGAGCACTTGCCGAACTAGAGGTTTGTTCAGGGCCTTGATGTTGGCCCCAGTCTGATACGGTCAGGAGAGTTAAATAAAGATACATCTGGACCAGCAAAGTCCTCCAAGCAAGCTTAAATTTTAATCTAAAAGTAGAAACACCTGTATATAAAAGTGCAGACTACCTCATCCGTTTGTAAACGGCCAGCTGGCTGAAGGGAGTCTCCATTGCAGCTGAGGCAGCCTCTCCCACTGTGCCCTGCGCTGAACTGGATACGCTGTTCCCACCAAAATTTAGGGGTTCCTTCTTTGACCACCCCAGGGGCAATCTGCAACAAATCAATCTGCAATATCAAATACAAATCTACAATCAAATATACATCGATCCACAATAAACATGACCTTCCCTTCCTGGGAATGTATTTGTCACCTGAAATATTTGTATTTCCTGCTGTACCCTTGATCTGACAAAAAGTGAAAGGGAATGAGGCACTGAGAGAAGTGAAATCTCCAGAATTTGGAGAAGAATTTGATGCTGCTTTCCCAAAACACAGCAGCAGAATTAGGGGCAGAACCCAGATCAGAAACACTATAGCTACTATAGCACTGTATCTTTTCCCAGATGTAATTCTCAGACAGCTAGCCCTGGTGGACTGACTGATGTATACTGAGAAATCAGCAAACTTTAGATTCACATCTCTTTAACTTCTTGTAACATCTCAATTCATCATCTTAAACAAGAGGCACAAAACTAATTAAACTTTGGGATTGATATAAGAATGCATCTTTATTCATTCTATGAATATAAGTTTTCATTCTGTTTCCATATGGGAAGGTCTGGCTGCCACTATCACCTGTAAAGTCACTTCCAGATTCATTTCACTAATGTTTAGAGGTGACCAGTATTTTGCATTTTCAGACTGAATATTAGAGTTACATTACTTGACATCTCGATGTTAGACCTGGTCTTTATGGCATTCCAGGAGCAGGGGACTTACCATAACCTATAAACAGACTGATGTTACTGTGCAGTTACCAGTGGAGTGGAGGGGGGTTTGGCTGTTACCTCCTCCTGCTTGGCAGTTGCTGGTCTGAGCCCTGTCTCTCTGCTCATGTGTTCATGCTGCTCTAGCTTGATCCCTCATTTCTGGACTGTGTTTCCAGCCCTGAAAACAAATACTAAAATGTGGCTGTGTCACAATCCATGTGGTACAGCTGATGGTTCTGGGGGATTTTAGCACTGCTAGGAGCTTCACACCCTTCATTTCCACACATAAATGTTTCCTGATGAAGAAATAAACCAAGCAACTTGTCATATGAACAAAACAGTTTCTTTCCTGATGAAGATGAGAAAAAAAAACCTGTAAAAGGTTTGCCTAAACCAAGACATCTGATCTGCATTGGCAAGACTGGTTGCTCCTACTTCCCTCTACCATTTCTGAGCAGAGCTGGATAAAGGGCAGTCTTGAGCTGAATGCAGTGACTGATTCTTATCTCTCGCATACAGCTCACAGTGCAGCTTCCAGAAACTGTAAATCCCAGTGTGCAAAACAACTCGGTTTGAATGGAAGGCACTAGGCAGACTTCCTATCTGGGTTGCAAATGAAGGTGGCTACACTTCTTTCCACTTTGTTAAATTCCTGCATGCCGGCTAGCAAAACAGTGGTGTCCCTGTTTTAATGCAGATTTGTTTTTCTTTGCCAAAGGTTGGATGGTACAATGCTATTCTTCAGCCAGCCTTTCATCTCCCCTACCCAGATGACACACTGGCCTTCGTTGTCCTCAGCACACCTTCAATGTTTGACAAAGCCCTTAAACCTTTTGTGAACAAAGAACGGTTAAAAATAATCAGGGATCCTGTAGATCAGTGTGTTTCTCATCATTTATCACGTGTGAAGGAGGTAAGAACCTGAAATACCAATTCCTTTTACTATTGTGGCATATAACCAGGTGGGTTGAGTAGTAAACAAAGCCTTCCAGGCTCCTGCCCTTGCTCTTCAGAAAGGTAAAGCCTTATTCATGATGGTAAGAGCATCAACAGGCTGTTGACCTGCTTTACTTGCATATTCTGTCTCCTTGCCATTACAGCCTGTAGCTATGTAGAGTGCTTTACAGTCGTAGTTTGAAAACCCAAGGCTACAAGCGTGCTGACAGGCTTCAGTTGCAGGATGTGGAAATCTGCAGTCTTCACACGTGCCTGATTTGCTAGCATACAGCACTTCTGTACTGGCAAATCTTTTTCCATGAGCCTGGGCTGATGTTTTTTAATTTTCCCAGAAATTCCCTGACCAGAAGGTGGATATCATCTTTGATTACGAGATTCTGCCAAGCCGAAAGCCCAGGTTCTTGGCACAGACAGCTGCCCATGTTGCTGGAGCTGCATATTACTACCAAAGGAAGGATGTGAAGATTGATCCTTGGGGGAAAAAGGTGAGGTAAAAACACAGTATGAGAAAAACCACTAAATTGCAATCCCTGAATCATACAACTGTTGTTTACTCACTAGTTCTTCCTGCAGGAAAACACAAAGTCCAGATCATATATAGATGGGGTAAGTGTTTCAGACAGGAATTGGAAGCTTCCAAGATTCTTCAGGGTGGCAGGGAGATACATACATGGAGAAGAATATCTTGATCTATTAAACCTACTTAGGAGAATAAATCACAGTATAAAGGAAGCCCTGTTGCTTGGAGCACTATAAATAGAAAAAAAAAATTGCACCATGGTTAATTTCTGTGTTAATCTTTTCAAAAAGGGTCCACTCCCCACATTACAGCTGCGTGTGGGCACAGGAAAATGGGAATTAAATGCAGTGTTTAGAGTCACACGTTCAGGAGAGAGCTTTCCTTTCTTCTCTGTATAGCACTCCAGCAGAGGGCTAGGAGTGTGAGAAGTTGCACTGAAGCCTGATGCTGTGAACTCTAACCATTACTAGAGACAAATTGAGACATCCTAGATGCTTCTTCTTTTTTCTTCCAGAAGATCTATGGCGTATGTATCCATCCCAAGTATGGTGGTTGGTTTGCTATCCGGGGTCTGCTCCTGTTCCCAGATATTCAGGTACTGTTCCTGGAACAGTCTGCCCCGGTTGACTGTGTGAGCACAGAAGAGAAAAGAATTGAGTTGCTGGAGCAATTCAATTTCCACTGGCAGGACGGCCGCTACAGGGACATAATTGAAGTAAAGGAAAGATATTCAGAAGAGCAAAAAGCCTACTTTGCCACTCCTCCAGCGGAGAGATTCAGACTGCTAGGGCTGACACAAGAAGCCCAGAGAAGCACATTTCACTAACGTGGCTCTGTGGAGGGGCAGAGGGCAAGCGAAGTGTAACTCATCAGCACCTTCTTTTCCACCGTGCTGAGGAGGACGGCGTGCTGAAACAGAGATGGCAAATCCAAGCAGCGTGTGCTGCGTCTCAATCCAAACAGCAGCTCCTCAGAGTCAGAGGGAGCACTGCATCACAGCACTTGTGGTCTGGAGAAAGGTGGGAGCAGTCTGTGCCGCTGATGATTCGGTCTGACTTTTGGGGAGTCTGGTAAGATGCCAATTAGCCTTTGGCTGGGAAAAGTTCAGACACCCTGGCAACTGGAAAACCCGTGCTGCTCATCAGAGAAGTAATTTTTGTTCTCAAGAATTTTTCTTCCAAATATTTTCGGTTTATTCTGTGTAAGCATAAAAAAAAATTAATTTTCAGTCATTGTACTCAGAAATATTTTATCTGAATTCTGGGCAGATACTTTTTTAGATGCATCCAGCATTTTATTACTGTGTGTCATAACTCTCCCTAGGGAGTAAGTGTTCAGTCTTCTCAATCTTGCCTTCCCCAGAAAGAAAATTCACTCTGTATTCCTTCAGTTGCAGTGAAGCTGACTTAATTTAGTTAAGAAATCTTGTAATGTCTCTGTAACATCTGAAAGAAAATTCTCCAGAGATCGTTTCATTGTGTACTGTGGTTCTTTACATGGAGCAGGAATGAGGAAAAGAGAGCCAACAGCAACCGCCTCCTTCAGGGTAGTTACGAAAGGGAAAGGGATGGTACAAAGGTCACCGCTCGAATCTGCTATTTCCTCTTCACCCAGGGTCAGCTTCTCAGAACAAGGTGATGTCTTTAGGTCAATTTTAAGTGTTTATCCATTGTATAGAGCAGCTGACTAAAATCTTTGGAAAGATGCTGAATAATGTCTATGTGAGTGGAGTTTCTACTCAAGATAACTGACTGAGAAAAAGACACTTCTTATGACCTTTTTCTAAGGCAGATGAGGTTTGTATTTAACATATTTTTCAGTGCCGTGCCAGCACACACCACACACACCACAGTTTTACTACTGTAGTTTCCTGTTGTACTTTCTATATGGGGGAGATAGTAAACCTGCACACACGTAAAAACCATTGCATGAAGCCTTGTCTCGCACACAGGCAAACAAGCAGAGAAAAAAAGAAAATACTCATGGCGTTCATGTTATTTATATTGCTGGGTAAAACATCTTCAGACAGAAACAACTTTTTTTTACATTACTCTGTCCTGTTGGATTTGTTCAGAGGTTACAGTGGCACTGGGAATCAGGAATTAATTTATCTTAGAGCACTTTGAGGGTCAGGCCTCATTAAAATAGTATGTTAAATTAAAATAATATTTTGTGGGAGTTTTGTTACTTGACTGCAGTGCAGTGCTGCAAATTGCTAAGCACTTTTTCCCTTTCCACAATATCAACATGATGATGCAAAAGTACTTGGCAGAACTGAGCCCTTTCTGTTTATTTTACATTGTGATTCTTCATACTTTTTGGAGACTCAAACACTAAGGTTGCCTTCACAGTAAGTCACAGTAAGTCACTTCTTGGTACAGTTTTTCATAGTCTATATACTAAGCATAATCAACATTTAGCATAACAGGTTTGTTTTTCTGTAAACAGAGTAGTGAGCATGTGATCACTGCGTTTGTTCAGTGTATTTGCTGTTACAAAATAGTCTTTGTTGCTTCCCGATGCTTTGTTTGCCACAGTGGACTAAGGCAGACACCTGACAGTGTGGTAATAGTACTGTGATTTTTAATTTAAGCAAAATAATGGAATTTGTTTAAATTCTCTTCTTTTGTTATAGAATTACTTCTGGTTGAAATGTTGGTTGACCTTCCAGAACTTCCCAAATGAACTGTAATTTAACAGGGACTTGAGTTAATGGTTCATATTAGTAATATAAAAAATACTAATTCTCTTAGAAGGATAAATACAGAATGGAATCAGATCTATCTTTTTACATTTCAATTTAAAATATTTTGCTATTTTGGGGTTGATTTCTTACAAACATTGATTGTTTTGTCTTAGTTCATTTATTAAACATTACCATAGCCATTTCATTTCAATTTTTGTAATTTATTTCTCTTCATGTGGTATTTTGGATAATAAAATACAAAGTTGTAAGTAACCCTCAGTACTGAGTAATTTTATTTAAACAATGCAATGATTAAGTTGTGGAGAGCGAAAGATCTTAAAGTGAGAATCAATTGCTGTGTTTTTAACATACTGAAAATAGTGAGCTACCTAAGACACACAAAATCTCATATCTGAAAACAAAAGTTAGTTATCTTGGTAGAAATTAGCAAACTATCATGGCAGGCTCATCTGGAATATAAAAAAAAATAAAACATGGCACATAATGAGTAAGTCTAATAAACATTTATCTTTCCCAGGTCATTTCAGCAAGATCATTTAACAGCAAGCACATGACAATGCACTTTCATTTTTGCCTCTGTTCTTGCAGTAACAAAAGTTCAAGGTGTCCAGAAATACATAACTGATATTTGAGGGATTTTTCCTCAGCAACTTAATTCTTATTTGTTAAAACATATGAGTGAATACTGAGTGACCATAAGGGCAAATCTGTCTTCTTTGTGCTGCTGGCGATACAGTTATGTCAGGCAAAACAGAGTACAGATATTAAATAACATATCCATTCCTACTACAGTGATTTTAGAGTGAATTGGATTAGTTCTTAGGGGCTTTCTCTTAGCCAGGTCACTGAGATCCACAGCCACAACTACTAATTTTCTTTCCTTGCTAGTTGGAGTGTAATGGTCTTTGTCTTACAAAACTGAAGTTTGAGAACCTGTTTGACATATCTCATCTCTCGGGACAAGCCTAGACATGGCGAGGAACAGATCCTGAGGCATTATGAAGGCATTTTCAGCACTTGTAAATGTCAAACAAGTAATTGCAAATACTTGGATAGATTTACCAGTTCAAGTATCACATTATACATTTTTAGGCAAGTTTTTCTCTAAATCCTAATTCTTAAACATTTATTAAAGTATCTTTGCCTCAATATAACCAGCAGGGTGAGTATTCAAGAGCTGCACAATGAAAAAAACCTTAAAAAATTAAAAGCTAGTTGAATTTGAATTCAGTTTTAGCAACAAGATATTCGCTATTTCAAGCTAATACAATATTCTATGAATAATTAACAAATTTGTAATGTTTTCCTGCACATAACATCATTTATCCTCTCCTTCAGTTAAAATTTCCCTTTTTTGACTTCATTAACCTTAAAATAAATGATATTTTTATTAAGATTAAAGATGTGACAAAAATTACAAAATACTAAATGCAAAGTACAATCTAATCTGGTGACAAGCAGCCATCAGGATTATTGCTCAGTAAGGGAAAAACACTTGAGAAAACCCTGTTCTTTTTTGTACCAGTTAAATCGGTTACATCTCAGTGGTGCAAGAATAAGCACTAATGTTTCTTCAGGCTATGAAGTAGAGTTTGGCAAGCTTAATTCTTGATACTGTCTTATTTCCTTCTCCTATAAAAAGGGTAGCTTGTAACAATCCTGCCTTCCTCTAAGCTATGGAAGACTAAAGATGGTTTGCTGTGTAAATCAGTGCTGGTTTGTCAGACAAGAACAGCCAACCTTATGAGAGCAGTGCACTCTTCTGGTTTTGTTGTTGGGGTTTTTTTAAGCTTTTTCTTCTTTAGGGCAAGATTGCCCTCCTCTGGGTCAGGAGCATAATTTTACTCATTCAGTATAGTAGATGATCTTTTATTCATTTGTGGCCAAAATTATTGGTGGTGTAGCTACTGTTTAACATGGGTTAAATTTCTGAAAATGCACAGGGACTTGAATTTAACTAAAATAATAAATCTGAGTAAAGGCTTCCATATTTCTAAAAACAAAAAGTGGCAGCTACTGATCAGCGCCACTGTGGTTATCAGCACTCTTTGTCCAGCCCCGTGCAAAATGTACATTTAAAAAGTTAGCTTTGAATACCAAGTTAAGCAGCAACACCTCCAAAGTTCTTCCTCTAAGAGGAAGTGGGTTCTGCCATTTACTGCAGCAGAGAGCCAGTTGTACCTCTGTAACCTTAACTTTCACAACTTCATCTCCCAAAATGGACAAATGTATTCGTGAGACTTTTTTTGCCATTAAGTTTGCTTCCTGTCATATCATATATCCTGTGACAGATCATCCATCACATTTGCCTTAGAAAGTGAACAGAGCACTTCCCTTCTAAGTTTTCAAGGAGGAAACAGAAAGAACCAAGGAACACAAACAGGCTTTTCTTTTCTCTCTGCAACTGAAAAAACAGATAAATGCTCACATTCCTTAGAAAAACAGTACTTTAGATGAAAAAATGAGGTGGTATTTTTTTTCCCAATAACTGAAACACAATAATGGGAAATATGGTGAGAAATTTAAAAAAGGAAATACTTTGTCATAGAATGAGGAACAAGATATTTTAGTGGAATGTTTAATATCTCTCCGATAATATACCACAATCTGCAAAATGTAATTTCATATGTATAAAAGTATTGGAAATGGCTACTTCCCCCCAAAATAAATTACATAACTATCATTCATTAATATTAAATAATACATTTCTCATTTCATTATTTTTGTAGATGTTTTTACATAATTTTAATAACTGTGTATGTTTTGGTTTTATATATTAATAATTTTTAGTTTAATATTAATAAATATTTTAAATAACTGTGTATGTTTTATTTCCCCAAAACACTTCCTAAAGGAAATTTTGAAAGAGAATTTGATTTTTTTCTATCTTCAAAGTTTCTGGAAATCAAACACCTTTATACTAAGTTGCTCTGGTTTTTTTTTCCTCATGTAAAACAAAGCATGGGATAGGATAATTCCTGTAAGTAAATTAGACAGGAAGGGGTGAGGGGATCTTCTGTGTTGAAAAATAACCTACAGAATCTTAAATTTATGCAGAATCATTAGTTTTTCTATGAATGCATAAAATCTTTTATTCATTTAAAAGGAATTAGATAGTTTTAGGTTTTAATTTCATGACATAACCCTTTTTCTAGTATTGTTCTGACTAGTCTTCCTGAACCATTTACTGTTGCTTCAATCTTTTTTTTAACAGGCTCTTCTTCCAAAATATAAAAAACTACAGCAATAAAAATGAAAAGAAATTCACCTTATTCTTTGTGAAAAGTGAATTTGATTAAATACATTCATTTTAAATTCCATTGTTTTATTAAGTGTAGATTAAAGACTTTCTTTCTCTCTTGACAAAGGATATCAATCTCATTTCAGTGCAGATACTTCAGAAATATGTTGTTGCAGAACATGGAACATAAACCTACTGGGCTCACAGTTTCACAGGACAGTGCAATCTTAATGACCACATATATTCATAGATCTATGGTCAAATAGTATCTTGCACAGGAACAGTCTAAACTCTGACACGTTTCCCATAATACGGACAAAGTTTCAGGCGAAAGAGCCAAGTTTCACATTAAAATCCAAACCTATCATCACTAGGCGTGGTGAGAAGAACTTACCACAGGCACATCTCTTGTGCAGGAACACTGCAAACAATTCACAGTTCCCCAGCAGCCATGTAAGTGTGTGCAGCGCAGTTGATCATGCAGAGTCGTTTGATCTGCACAGGCTTTGGCCTATAAAGCCATTCTGTAATAGCATGCTCCTGTATTCTCATGAGGTGCTTAAATTATACCGGTGTTACAGGTGAAGACACTGACTAGTGACCTGATACAGACACACTGACAGCCAAAGTCAAGTCAGTTCTGACTGTACATTAAAGGCAAATTAATCTGTTTTTTCTCTTCTAGTATTAAAAATAGAAGCAAACACATTAATGATCAAAAAGATACCTGCTATTTCTTTGATTTCCTAATTCAGTTTTCTTTTTGTATGTACCATTAATTTGTATCAAAAAAAGACAGTGACAGCTTTGACACACTTTCTGAATTGATGTCCGAGTGTGTTGCGTTCCTACTACACGGGACAGAGTGAACTACCCTGTGGCATCACACCACTCCTCTGCACTTACCTCATTTCACCCTTTGCAAAGTAGAACCATGTTTCAGTTTTAAGTCCTCTGTGATTTATCTGTCTAGCAAGATACTTCAGAACATATATTTACACTGTCATTTGATACTGAACATCAGACCCACTGAAAATTTCAGTGGCTGTATATAATATTTTTCAAACTATTCATATGATAAACACCATTATTTTAACATAATCTTTACATGACTCTTCTTTTGATGTATAACATTACTAAACAGTACAGTCGTGGGGCTTTTGTAAATATACTTTCCTAACCAAAGTGCATAATTTTGCAATACCTATGAGATGTAAACTACTTGCTTCTGTTCTTTGAACAATATTGACTTGCTGGACAATCCGATAACCTATTAAAGTCCTGATAAAAAGGCTGGTGTACTTGTTAAGAAAACAGTACTTAAAATTTAGTAACTTTGTATTTTTCAAAACCTGTGGGAAACTAATTTTGTAACAGTGCTAATTCTTTAAACATTCGGGTTTTTCTTATAAACATCTGAAATATGCAATTTTAAATTTTGAAATAAGATATTCAGATGTACAAAATCTAGATGTACAAAACTCTTTAGTTAGGTCCTCTATGTCAAATATCGAAAATCACATTCCGTGTCTTCTACAATAAACATATAATATATAGAATTTAAGTCCGATGCACTATTTTGTATTACACATACCAAAAAAATCCTGTTGTTCTTATACAAATGCTGTTCTCTGAAAACTTAATTACAGATATCTATCACAAAAATAAGGGAGTAAATATTCTTAATTTTAGATAATATATGAAGAACACAATGCATATGTGTGGGGTTTGTTTGGCAAGGTTTTGGTGATGGGGGGCTACAGGGGTGGCTTCTGTGAGAAGCTGTTAGAAGCTTCCCCCATGGCCGATGGAGCCCATGCCAGCCGGCTCCAAGACAGACCCACCGCTGGCCATGGCTGAGCCCATCAGCGACGGTGGCAGCGTCTCTGGGATAACATATTTAAGAAAGGGGGAAAAACAGCACAACGGCAACTACAGCCGGGGAGACGAGTGAGAATGTGTCAGAGAAACAACTCAGCAGACACCAAGGTCAGTGAGGAAGGAGCGGGAGGAGGTGCTCCAGGCGCCAGAGCAGAGATTCCCCGGCAGCCCGTGGTGCAGCCCATGGGGAGGCAGCTGTGCCCTGCGCCCACGGAGGTTAATGCTGGAGCAGAGGAGGAGCCCACGCTGGAGCAGGTAGATGCACCTGAAGAAGACTGTGACCCTGTGGGAAGCCCATGCTGGAGCAGGCTCCTGGCAGGACCTGTGAGTCCATGGAGAGAGGAGCCCACGCTGGAGCAGGTTTGCTGGCAGGACTGGTGACCCCGTGGGGGACCCACGCTGGAGCAGTCTGTGCCTGAAGGACTGCACCCCCTGGGAGGGACCCACGCTGGAGAAGTTTGT